>NW_019721002.1:763673-813587 GCF_002891405.2 Cryptotermes secundus | reverse complement strand
TCTAAATAACACTTCTTCATTTCTCACATAATCGGTCCAACCGATCTTCTCCATCCTTCTCCAACACCGCATTTTGAAGCTTTCCAGGTGTTATATATATATATATGGTGGCGTAATAATCAGTTATCTGTTAGTAAACTAATAAGAGAAGTATTTCGTTAGTTACTAAATTTACAAAAAAGGAAAATGTCCAGGCAGATGCTGGGGTATCCACAGTAAGTGGATATTTGAGTTACATATTTGAGTTACAAAATAATCAATATTTATTCTGAGAAACATCTGAGATTATCTATTTATTAATAAACTAAATTACTAATCTCTCCATGGAGGTGAGCCCTTCTTCAGAAGCTAATAGTTGTACATGAAGGTATAAGGGGTGGGTCTTCTTGGCCCTTGCACCGCGACCTACAGTGATCTATTGTGCCTAAGCTAATAGTCGATCAGCGACTCAAGAAATTCCCAATATTTAATAAAACCAAAACGTATATTACCGTATTCATAACAGTCCATCATTGGTTACTATAGGATTCTGACGATGGTGTATAACACATAGAGATATTGGGTTTTCGGACTTTATCCATTCTTCTGGTTTTAAGATAACTAAGAAAAACACGACGTTTCGGAAACTGGATCTGTTTCCGTCCTCAGGTGTGAGAAAACATCTATTCTGTTGGGTCCCTCAGAAAGAGCTAGCCTGGACCAGTTATTGAGGCTAGCTCTTTCTAAGGGACCCAACAGAATAGGTGTCTTCCCTCACCTGATGTGTGTTTTCCTTAGTTATCTTAAAACCAGGACGATGGATAAAGTCAGAAACCCCAATATCTCTGTGAGTTCACCATTTGTCTCTATTCTGAGCCAGATGAGTCCACGTCCTTTATATTTATGATACATCTTAATATAAGCTTCCCCTTCCCATTTACACATAAGTGTTTCAAGTTGTCTTCTTGCTTCAGATTTTCGTATAAAAACTTTGTGTACATTCCTTTTTTCTCTCTCACTCGTCTTCCATGCACTGTTAATCTCATGATCCTTGAGTTTATCAACCTAACAAAATTTGGAGAGAATTGTATAAATCAAATGGTACACATAATGACCTCATTTCTTCAGACGGTTAAACTCGTCCAAGTAAATATTGATCCTGAGGCAGAGACGAGTGGGAATTCCACAAAACCGACGGGTCATTCCAGAATATTATCGTGCCTTTTGTGTTTCAACTCCCCCAGGAGTTAGTGTACGGAGCTACGAAGGAACAAGTTTTCCAGTATTTCCCTGCTTCCCACTAAATTTCCACGCGATCTTTCCCACTTCTTCTTCCGTCCCTTTTTTTATTGCTAGTGGGGTGGGACTAAGTCCCTTGTACTGCGGCCGCTTCTGGCCTACTGTACCAGCCCCAGATGATAGGTGAGGGTGATTGTGGAGCAATTGGTGGAATGAAGATTGGCAGGAGAAACAGAAATATTCGGAGAAAACCTGTCCCCACCACAAATCCCACTTGACCAGACCCCCGGGATCGAACCCGGGCCGCCGCGGTGGGATTCCTCCCCCTAACCAAACTTCCGAAAATTTATACCTGCCGTCTCAATCTTTTCTATAACATTAAAACCTCACCGGATGGCACTGCAAAGCGCCACGAGGTGACCACGAGACAAGTCTCTGTCTTTTGTCTTGGGATTGTTATCCGTTCCCACACTGCGGCGCTACTGTCGCCATGTCAAACTCCATTTTACTCTACGTGTTTTCTTTTTGTAACCAATGAAAAGCTAAATCTGAAATTCCTTTTTCGTTCTGGACCGTCTCTTCCATCATGAAATAATTACAGAGATGGAGACTAATGGTAAATATCAAGCGATATTAATTTCTACGAAATTTCGCTTCTCTGCATGACAGGAGGAGAGTAGACGTGGCGCAGAAACAAAGTTGCCACCCGCTGCCACAAATGCAGAGACTGTGTCATGTTTTGCTGTATACAGATAAAGCAAAACGTGAAGCTACAGAACAGGATATTACCTCATGATACACTTTTGTGTCGCTTTAAAATGGAATACGTCACTTTATGACAGTGATTAAAATTTTGTCTTTATTTAAACTTCATGAAGAGCAAATAGTTCAAAACGAATTCTCATGTCATGCTTGAGAGCAAAAACTACATGGGAAGCCACAACAGAGAACAGACCCACACCATTCATGTAAATGAGTTTCTTAGATCTCCACTCGCTGTTCCGCAACTGTTTTTGTGAATAAATTTCTTTCCATATAAACGGAGTATATTAAGAAAAGCTTTTTCTTCGAATATATCTTACCATGTTAGATTTGAGGTTTTATGCGGCGGTAACTATGAAGAATGCTGTTTTTTGTATGTGGCGTCGTGTAGATCTTGTATAAACCGACGTTTCAGAGGAATGTATTGCCTGCAGACTGCAGTCTGCAGCCACCTGCTCACGAAGGTTCCTTGTTCCCTGAAGACAGAGGCGATACTTTCCTCCGAAACGTCGGCTTATACAAGATCTACACGGCGCCACATCCAAGAAGACGGCATTCTTTATTTCTCCCCATATACAATTTCCGTGCCAGGAAATGAACCTGGATCTCCGAGCTGAAAACCTGACCCGTTCTGTCTCTCTCATTTTATTAGAGTAAGGATGGGCTGAGCCGCTCGGTACTCAGGTCGCAAATATGCCATTGTATCTACTCCGAATGAGAGAATAAAAAATGGAATATTTGGAGGAATGAAAATTGGGAGGGAAACATAAGTACTCGGATAGACCGTGCTATAGTGCCGTTTCGTTCACCACAAATCCCAAACGAATGCTCTGTGATGGAACCCGGACTTTTGTGGTGAGAAGCCAGTCCGTTATCTGTTACTTTCTTAAGCAGGAGCATTCTCTTGCTGATAATGGGCACGGACGGGGGGGGGGTGTAGAAATTGCGACTGCGAATTTGCGAAGCGTCACATTACGAAAGCAGAAGAGACGCCGCTCTCCGAATTGCCGAAGGCGCCAATAGTACCCGCAGACATTTGTCACACTTGTTTACTTCTGACTGAATGGTACAGTCTATCAGCCCTCGGCGTTAATTGCTTCGCGGTAATGAATTGCTTGTCTGCGCACTTATAACTGCCGCACTTCGAGCTTATTTAACGTGTTTCACGACAGGAAAACACATGAATCATACAGCACATGCGTTAATGTCCGTCCTTGCCCTTCGCAAATATCCCGAGTTCAAGTCTGGAGTGTGTCATAACTCTAGCAGCTGCCTCCATAACACAGTTTCATTACGCAGTTATGTGGCTCGTCAAGTGACTGCCAACTCCTCCATTCGGTCCTGCTAATGAGCCGAAATTGTTATTATTATTGGGGAGCCGGGATAGCTCAGTCGGTATAGCGACTGGCTACGGGCTGGAGGACGGAGAATTCGGGGGTTGAGTCCCGGTTGCGAAAGAAATTTACCTTCTCCGTGTCGTTCAGACCGGCTCTGAGGTCCTCAAACCCTCCTATACGATGGGTACCGGGGGTAAAGCGGCTGGGGCGTGAAGCTGACCACTTACCTCGAATTAGTGCCGAGGTCAACAAAATGTGGATCTATACACCCACTCCCCATACGTCTTCATGGCTCAGTGTTTAATTAGTTAAGCACAGGGACAACTTTACCTTTTATATTTTTTATTATTATAATTATCATTATACATGTTCCAGCTCGAAACACGCGCTATTTCCTCCCTTCAGTTTTCCCTGCAACAACTGCCCTCTGCTTATGTGTTTCTGCCGCTAATGCAGTCTGTAAACCGACATAGTTCAGTTAAAGTAACCACAATTTATTGACTGTTTGTTTTTGTTTTACTGTTGTCTTTGCTTTCTTACTGTGCTGACTCTTTCACTGGTCCCTCGCTTATGAATTCAGCACGAAAATAAATAGAGAACATAACTCAACTAATACAGTCGGGATAGCTCAGTCACTGCAGTGACTAAGCTAGGGATTATACTACCAAGGAATGATGGTTCGATCCCCGAGAGTGGCAACAGGCTTCTCTGTTCTTCAAAGGGCCCTAACCAGCTCTGGGGCCCACCCAGCTTTCTAGGTGATAGTCCCGGGGTCTATCTCTGTGCGGGCAAAGAGGCCTGGTTTAGGAATACGTGGATGTATGCCTCCTTTCGCCTATCTCTTTTAACAGCGTGGCGTCTACTTTAACAAAAGGATAATCTTATATTATTATTATGTTAATGGTGTTCATTAATATATATATATATATATAGATTGAGGGGTCACGCGGTAGCATAGCTGGTTGAGATATTATGCTACAAGACGGAAGGTCGCTGTTTACACACTCACTTCTTACCAACAGGCCTATACTCCATAACCCTTGAGATGAATCAGCTTCCGGCTTTGAGGCTGATGACCAAATGCCTACACGCGACATTTGGCAAACTCGCGATGGTGACTACTGGCGAATTATCTTACGGCGGTTTCAGTGTAATTAAAGAGAAATGTATTGAGAAGGACTTAGAAGGAAGCGGTTGTGGTCTAACAAGCGTGAGATGCTTGAATTTGCCTGCTGTGACTAAGGAAATCCTCTTGAAACCTGATTCGGGGTAGCTGGGATTCGAACACTGATTCTGCCAGAGCGCGTATCTAGATCGTTACCGCTGTATTATGCCGCTCGACTGCATTCTCCTTAAAGCCTACAGATGCTTGATTCTAATATTCCGCTTGCTGTGAGCTACCCTTCTGCCTTTGAGCTCAACAAGCAGGGGTCTGAAGCGACATCAAAGCAGAAGGGAACGACGCTGCATTCCATGGGATACGACAGTTTTGAAGCTTAATACCCTCTCCAGGCGGCGAGGTTTGTTCACCGTGAAAAGGCTTCATGAGCAGTGCCAGATGCCCTGAACGGACAGCCTGGTTGCCCCTGGTTGCTGGAAACTAAACAGGTAACACGGAAAGCTATCCCTGTAACAGGCCGTGGAGGCCCATACGCTTATGAGACGTCGAGGCTCCCACATTTTCTAGACAATCGGCTTAGGCTTATGCAGTGGCCATCAAAAATCCCTACCGTACGAATCACAGGTACCATGACGCGTACTGAAACACAATGACAGAAGAACGAGGCATCTGCAATTGGCAACACTTCGGACTTACCTTCGGGAGGCTACCGGATCGGATCTTTTCCGAGACATCCAATATTTTATTAAGGTACTGACTTCGGTAACCATGAACGTTATTGTTTTCTGGGATCTCACCGTGTACTCTGGTACTTACTTATGGAGCTGAGACCTTCTGGAGGAGCCGCCAATCCTGCAGCTACTCAAGAATTTTCAAGCATTTTTATGGAACCCGAAGGTTCATTATCGTGTTCACAAGAGCCATCCACTGGTCCCTATCCTAAGACAGATGAATCCAATCCATGCCATCCCATCCTCTCTCTCTAAGATCCATTATCATGTTGTCTACCCACCTACGCCTTGGTCTTCCCAGTGGTTTTTTTCCTTCTGGATTTCCCACCAACATCCTCTATGCATTCCTCTTCTCTCCCATTCGTGCTACATGCCATGCCCATCTCATCCTCATTCCTCATTAACTTGATCATTCTAATTATACCTGGAGAGGAGTACAAGTTATGAAGCTCCTCATTATGCAGTTTTCTCCAACCTCCTGTCACTTCATCTCTCTTCGGTCCAAATATTCTCCGCAGAACCCGATTAACATATTCACGACACAAATCACGTAACACTCGCCAATTTCGAGGAAATTACAACGGTCCAGGGGCCCGGTTACGGTTTAGTGAGGAGGGGAAGTTCAGTCTGATTTATTAAGTCACAACGGCTGGTGACCGCAGCTGCTGCGGTCGAGACCTCGCGACGCGTCGCTTCGCGTCACCAGCTTGGACACCATTAGTATGTACAGCTGTGTCCACGTTGGATTTGCGGTCGCGAGTTACTCAGCTCCAGTGCAAACCCGGACAGGTGTTGCCTGTCACCTAAATCGCTCCATACACGTCACCAAGTCACATGAAGCCTCGTGACGGGTTGGAACACGGTGTAAGGCTGCCGGGTTTGTTACAGCCACCGAGCGGGTTACCCGTATTCGGTAGAGAGTCTCCATACACTATCAGGTACTTGCATGTTTCTTACCTCATTTAACGACAATGTTTCAACTAAAAAGATAAAGTGTTAAACTATTCCTGTTAACAGCCCGTGGAGGCCTGCAGGGTTGTGAGACGTGGAGGCTCCCACATTTTCTATACAATCGGCTTAGAGTTGGCAGTGATTTTGTCAGTATTACGCGCCGGCCGCCCTTTACCCCCACAAAGATTCCTAGTGCTCATTTCTGTTTGAGGCTGAGTCAACCCCAGGGCCATAGTGTGGGCGGAAGGATTACGCAAATTGAAAAATCTAATAACCTCGTCGGGGATCAAAACCGTGACCTTTCGGCTTGTAGCGCAGTGCTTCACCAAGTGTTCCAGTGTTTCAGCTATAGAAATTATATATTGTAGCGTTGGGTGAGTAGCGATGGTGATAAAGAACGGTGATATCGAAACAGTCGGAAAGGGACCAACCAGCGTCTAGGTTTGCTGGAAATTCTTGCTGTGCGCCTCAACTACAGGTCACTTGTATGCGCCACACGTTCCAATTTTCCTGGGTTACAGATCACATTAAACCTTAGCAGAAAGACGGCACAATTTTACTCACATTTCAGGGAACGTAATGCTTCCATCTTCAGGGTTAAATATGGTTCACTCTACTTGCTTAGTCGACTTAGGCATACTGGATATAGAAGATACTGACAATATGTTCGACACGTCAGTAAAATTCTACCAGACTACACGGCGACACATCTCAGAAGACAGCAACCTTCATACGACTGTTTCGTTGTTAGGCAAATACGTTGAGATTGTAATACTGCTACTGTGTCTACTAAGCTTCATACTCACGGCTTACCTTCAACTTGCCGCTGTGTGCAGGTATCCACAGCTAGAAGCTCACACAGGATTTACCCTGAAACACGAGAATAACTAATTTAGCAACGCATACAGCACTCAGCACATACATCCGTGTTTCGTATCTAGGGTTTGAGGTTATTACATCTTCAGGATACAACTTCATATTGTCTTCTGAAAGTCAACCGACGTTTCGGAGCAACATACAATTTCTAAATTTAGGTTCGAAGAATAAGGCAAAGACAGATACCAGCGTTCAGACCGGAGCAGGCGCCATAATCCGAAACGTCGGTTTACTTTCAAGATATTACATGGCGTTATATCTCAGGAGATAGTTTTTTCCTGGCTATAGAGATGAAACAAAAATGGCGTCATTGGACACCTAAGGATGGCCGTTTGGCGCCGAAACATGTTGTGTTAATAGCGAAGGCAAATGTGAAGGAAGATATAAATAGTTACAGTATTGACGGAAAGCTGTATGTAAACAAGGTTGAATTATTAATTCTTGTCATTTAGCGCAGACAGGAGGCTGGAGGAAACTGCATAATGAGGAGCGTCATAACTTGTACTCTTCTCCAAGTATAATTAGAATGATTAAGTCAAGGAGGATGAGGTGGACAAGGTATGCAGCACGAATTGGGGAGAAGAGAAATGCATATAGGATATTGGTGGGAAAACTAAAAGGAAAGACAGCACTGGGAAGACCAAGGCGTAGGTGGGTCGACAATATTAAAATGGATCTTAGAGAGATAAAACGGAATGTTATGGATTGGATTGATCTGGCTCAGGTTAGGGACCACTGGAGGGCTCTTGTGAACACGGTAATGCACTTTCAGTTTCCATAAAATGCTGGGGTATTCTTGAGTAGCTGCAGATTTGGCGGCTCCTCAAGAAGGGCTCAGCTCCATAAGTAAGTATATCATTTAGCGACGCAGCTTCAAATACAGCATTGTGGGGAATCGAGACAGAATCCTAATAATGAATTAGCTTACAGACTGTCTCCTCCCAGTTGAAGGTAAAGTCGAAGCATTTCCCTGGACGAGATGAAGGAAACAACTGAAGTCCTCAGTCAGAAGACCTGGCAACACGTATCACTAGATGGGCCTGCGCTTAGTCTGTGATGCCATCTGTTTTCTGACTTCCGTATTAACTTCAGTGAAATTTGAAAGCGAATGTAATCATGGGAAGCGTGGGCAAGAGGTGAGCGTCGCGACGCGTCTGCTGGCCACCGCAGATCTGGCTTCCTTCCAAAGTGACTGTCCCACCTCATTTCTCCAGTATCCAGCAGACCACACGACAAAGTACAACGGAGCAAGACACCAACACTGCCCCTGGATATAGACTTTACCTCGTTACAGGCACAGCATTGAACTTGGCGAGACAAAGGCAGTAGAAACAGGAAAAGAAAAAGGATTACAAAAGATCCTCTACATAAATTCAACGATGGAATTTTTTATGTACGTAATGAACCGCTAATAAATATTTTTTTCTTAAACTCGGCATGAGAAATGCTTCGATAATATTAATATTGCATGTGTATTTATATATATATATATATATATATATATATACTGACCGATTACGATATGTTTTTATGTAACAATAATCAACCATTTTGATTTTCAGCCTTTTTTTCGCTGACTCTACAGCCCCCTTGGGCCCTGACCTCTGATTTTCAGTTTCATGATCGTTTAGAGACAGTAGGACTCCTTGGAGGAGTGATCTGCGCGTCGCAAGGCCTGTACCTAAACACAGGACAACACAAACACAGAATAAACGTATACACACACACCAAACATGTATGCTTTGTGTGGGATTCGAACCCACGATCCCGGTTTACGAGCTAGCGAAGACAGTGCATGTCTTAGACCGATCGGCTACTGTTTTAGCCACATTGAATTATTAAAATAAGAGGTAAAGTTGTCTTTGTGCTTAATGAATTAAACACCACGTCTTGAAGACATATTCAAGAGTGAATACATAGCTCCACCATTCTTGAACTCTGTACAAAGCTTAATTCACATAAGGCCAAAAACGGAACCTTTTCAAGCACACCATAAAGTCATTACTTTCTAAAAGTCTGTTTCTTTGCGTCCTGTGGACGTCCTGAATCTGTTCTGTCTGACATTAAGAGACGCTCTCCAATACGGTTCCTGTTTTTTTAATTATTTCAATATGACTTAATTTCCTTTTACATTTCATTCAAATACAGTTCGCCGTTTTTCTCATGAATTTAATTTCAGCGGCTCTAACTCCGGCTTTATCTTTTTGCTTTTGCTGTCCAACATCCACTCTCATATAAAGGTTCGGGTAAAGCGAGGATAATATGCCCTTTTATTGCAGCGTGCTCCACGGCGTTTCGCTGGCTAAAATTCGTGTTTGCGAGGACTGCTACATCAATGTTAGGATCTACATTATGCAGCCCCATAACACACTCAGCATACAAGCTACTTAAACGAGTTCATTGTACTTGCGACTTTATTGTCTTGTCACTGTGTTATTTGTTTTGGGTTCGAGACAAAGACATGCCAGTCCTTTTATATTTCTGCTGGAATTGTTAAGTCCAAATTCACCTATTATCCGGCTTATAAATCTGAATCCAGAAATTCTTATTACTATCATAATCTTCGTCACCACCAGTCCACATAAGTCCCACGTCTTTATTAATATTATCCTTCCATCTATGTCTGTGTCTCCAATGTCATTTCTTTCCTTTCTTCTCATATCTCACCTTCGTCTTGCACGTATCACTCAGTTTATTCTCATAAGCATTCATCCGTATTTCTGCTGTTCCCTCTGGAGCAGAGGGCATCCGTGAAACGCTTCGTTTCACTTCAGTTTCTTAATCCTAATACAGTCAGTAGGACTCCTTGGATCGGGGATCAGCCAGCCGCAAGGCCGCTACCTACAGAGGACAACATAAACATAGAATAAACATAGACAAACACCCATGCCTCGAGTGGGATTCTAACCCACGACCTCAGTGTTCGAGCGGGCAAAGACAGTTCATACTTTAGACCGTGCGGCTACTGTGATCAGTTTCCCTTAGCAGCTCGCAGTAAAATTGCGTTGTGACGAGGGCACATCAGCACACTTCTCGTTCCGCTGTTTCCTTTAGCTTCCTTCCTATCGTGTACTCTTCTACGAAATATTTTCCTCAGACACCCTCACTCTACATTCTGCCCTTTTTATTGCTAGTGGGGTGGGACTAAGTCCCTTGTACTGTGGCCACTTCTGGCCTATTGTACCAGCCCCAGATGATAGGTGAGGGTGATTGTGGAGCAATTGCTGGAATGAAGATTGGCAGTGGAAACCAAAGTACTCGGAGAAAACCTGCCCCAGCGCCACTTTGTCCATCACAAATCCCACTTGAACAGACCCGAGATCGAACCAGGGCCGCCGCGGTGGGAAGCCAGCGACTAACCGCTTGAGCTATGGCGCGGCCTGATGTTCTGCCCTTAGAGAGAGAGACAGAGAGGTACAGAACAAATTTTACAGCCACAGGCAACAACAAGTGAATTGGTATTTCAATATCATTACGTGTGTGTATTTTAATTTATATGTTTTTACACAGGAAATGGGAAAAGAAAAAAACAAACATTTGTGAAGTGGATTCTTGCCGCAATTTAATCTGGCATTAGAGGCTCTGTGAATGTTTCCCTTCTAGCTAATTCCGACACAGAACGAATGTTTCACGATCTCCCCATTTTGCTCTATTTTCCCAAGTACCCTGAATAAAACATGGACGTTTTACATTCTGGAAAATAAACTACGTTACGAATCAAATACATAAAGCTGGTGTATCGGCAACACTGAAAACTCTGAGACGCGGCTGCCGAAGCTCCTCAGTAAACAGAACGAGGTCAGATGAAACTCTGTGTTTCCACAGGGACTGGCGCACAGGTTGAAGCAGATAAGTACACATACAATGCAGCAGGGCTTGAGTGAGCGGCGACATCCCTGTGGAACTGGCGAATTGAAAAGAACCTATCGTTCTAAAATGTTCATTTAATTACTAAAGGCAACTTGAAGAGGATTTTAAGATAGAAAACTTGTTTGTATTTTCAGAGTGAACTCTCCTGCAAAAATAAGAAAAAAACAGTACGCACATCTTTTAAGTAAATTAAATTAAATGAGTTAATGCCCAAGGAAATCCACGTTTGACACGCATAAAATGTAAGGGGAAACAGTTACTTGTTAAAGGACAGTCGAAGTTTACAGGACTTTTTGATGTGTTACTTAATGACGCTATTTCAATTTTGGTCTTAACACAGGGTAGAATAAGACGGGAAGTGAAAGACAAATGGCTAGTAGACAGTTTTTGGGACCACGTGATCGAGTCTTAATTAATTTTTTTAATATTATCTTTCTCTTAATTCTTACAGGAAAAGACGTTTCGGAGGCGAGGATCTATACACGTCCTTGGGTAAAATCAGTGTTTCTGTTAGGCTCAATCGATAGAGCTAGTCACTATCTCCGGACGAGACGTACTAATGACTGAATAAAACAAAGAAAAGCTTTTTGCAACACTTTCCGGGTTATTGAAAATACAGATCAAACTAAACAAGGCATCGGGGGGGGGGTTGGAAAACAATTTCGGTAGGGAATGGATCGTGAATACGGAGAAATAACTTTGTATTTTTTGCACGAAATATACTGAGTTGTTGGAGACCAACTGTAAAGATGTCCGCAGCGAGTAATGCAGTTTCCAGATCAACACTGAAGAACTTCTCTTGTGTGCACAAATTTACTGACGTTTCGGAAGCGAGTACTACTGCCATTTTTGCAGTCGAAGAGTAAGCCAAGCAACCTGGAAATAGTTTCTTGTTGGTTGCTTGATTGGCTCGAATGGCGAGGACATTTTCTGCTTCCGCAATGCGCCGAATTTTCGTAAATTCCTCGCTCTGTTCCTAGCTAAATGGTGGGTTGGGGATGAAGCACCCTGCATAAACACCGAGGATATGATAATGTGCTACCTGTCAGGGTTATCGCACAGGGTGGAGGGCGTGATAGATGAGTGTGGAGCAATCATGGAACGATGACTGACCGAGAAATACCCGCCAGGGTACCAATTCATCCACCACGAACATCACATAATATGACCCCTGATTTAAGCAGAAGATCCGATGATAGAAACCAGAGTTTAAACCTAATCTAAAATGAAAGAGGAGAAATGCATATAAGATTCGAGATGATTTTGAGGTGAAAGACGTATATGAGATGATAATATAAAAACTGACGTAAAAGAACAGGGTGTGAAACTGTAGAATGGATTCATCTGGCACAGAATCTGAATTGTACAATTTCTTAACTCCTAGATTTTAAACCTGAAAAAGAAAACGGTGGTTGCAATAAATTTTAACCGGATCAGAAGATTATTGAGCTGTGGTACAGATCACCTCCCCTTCCACCTTTAATTATCGCCCCCCCTCTCCGACTTGATTTATGCAATTTGCCAGCTGAAAGACCAATTCAAATGCACGAGTAATTCTCCTGAACTCCAAGTAAATTGAGATGTTAAGCTCACCTCAATTATTACGAAGTGATGAAGCATGTCAGCTGTCCCTTTGGTGTTCACTGCGTTGAAATAACGCTGTTCGGCACGGTTAATTTGAATCACGCACGTGTATCACGTAACTGAACACCTGCCTTGTTCGCTGCACAACCACATTCGTACAAACCGTCAAAACTGGTACAGAACGCCTTGAATTTTCTAATAGGAGCTTTGTTTCAAATATCGGTATCACTTGTTGAATTTAGAATATAACATGTATTGAGAAAACGATGTTTCTACACGTGCAGTAATTTTTACTTTATAAAGAAAAAATTCTTAAACAAATGCTTAACCGAAAATACTTTAAATTTCTGGAAAGAAAACTATGTCAGTAATAAACTGCAGAATAAGGCAGTACGGTCAGCTGTGCTTGCGGTCGTTATGTAATGTCTGCTTCTCTGGGATATAGCGCCCTCTTACCTTCTGCAGCTGTTTACCCATGCTCATTTTCTCGTTCTGCTCCTAACTGAAACTAACTCTGCGTACTAACATACATAAAGACAAACAACAAGTGTTTGATTTAGATATACATCAGGAAGGCCCATGGAACTCAAATGTTACGAAACATAAAGTTCTAGTTCGTACCTCACAGGAAACACATTATGTCTCCGTTACAAAGCCCAGCCGGTTAATGCTGTTTAGGGAAACAGTCGCTGTTTATTGTGAGAACCATACAGAACACACAGATACACTCTGTGGGCAGAATTCAGTATATATAAGAATTCAGTCCGTACCTCACAGGAAACACATTACGTCACCGCTACATAGCCCACCCGGTTAATGCTGTTTAGGGAAACAGTCGCTGTTCATTGTGAGAACCATACGGAACACACAGACACACTCTGTGGGCACAATGCAGTGTATATAAGGATTCAGTCCGTACCTGAGAGGAAACATATTACGTCTCCGCTACAAAGCCCAACCGGTTAATGCTGTTTAGGGAAACAGTCCCTGTTTATTGAGAGAACCATACGGAACACACAGATACACTCTGTGGGCAGAATGCAGTATATATAAGAATTCAGTCCGTACCTCACAGGAAACACATTACGTCTACGCTACAAAGCCCAACCGGTTAATGCTGTTTAGGGAAACAGTCGCTGTTTATTGTGAGAACCATACGGAACACACAGATACAATCTGTGGGCAAACAACAGAGTTACTATTAAAGTAGGTGGTACATATAGCAACCGGTGGGTTTTAAACGGTTAAATATTGTGCATCGCTTTTAATCTCAGATATTAGGAAGGGCACAAGGCACTGTGACCAGGATGCTGAGTTTTTAATTGTTGAAACAGGAGGTACTTGCGGTAATAACTTTGCTTTTAGGGGTTAACATGTTGCTTTACTTTCCTTGCGGAAATTTAGGATAGCCAGAGACTTGCCAGAGTCTGACCCAAGAGCAAAGTGCAACAACCTGCAGAGGGCATCCATCAGACGGCGCAGGGTGGAGCCTGACACCTCGCTATATCACGCAGAATCCCAGCAGCTGTATCCAGAACAAAAGCTATGTGTAGTTGTACGGGCATAACTAAACTAGAGAGAGAGAGAAGAAGTGGTGGTCGTAGTGAGAGACACTACATTGGGGGCGGGGGGGGGAAGAAACTATATTTCAGATTTTGAAGGTTCCCAGGCAGTGCCCGCTTGTCCTTCTGGTAAAGATAGAGCATATAATCTGATTTTTGTTTGTTTGTTTTTGCTAACGTTGGGAGGGCTATATTAAGGCGAAATTTTGATGTTAACAATGGGAGGGCTGCATGTGAGGCATGCAGTGCAACGTGGAATTGGGTACCAACTCAGCATTTGCTCTAGTACCGAGGAAAACCACGGAAAACCTTGGTCGAGCTGGCCGGTCTCAGGACCTTCCGGATACAAACTGACTTCTAGCCAGCAGTCCGGCTTAAATACGCGAACCCTAACATTAGACCCTGTGTGTCCTGTTCCTTTATTTCAAAAGTTTACATTTGTTTTTCTACAGTTTTTTTTTTTTTTGCATAGTTTGGATGAGCAGCAAACATTTGTGTATCACATTTGTAAAGGGTTTTAACTGTTCAAGTTGATAAATTTAAATCACTGTTGTGAAGGGGCAAAGGGTTGTTGCTCGTCCAATGACAAGATTTTATAATTACAATTTTTTTTTAATCACATCTACTTTTCTTGTCCAGCATAGGTGTGGTGATTGGTCGATGTGGCCGCGGGCGTACTGGGCATTTAGGGAGTTGCAATCATCCGGTTACCTGTAAAGAGATCTTAAAGCTGATTATCTTGCAAGCAGGGATAAGGGACGCAGATGTTTATCACCAGTGGGATCGTAGTGTCCTAGTGCCTGAATCTGACTGTTTTCGCTGGTTACCGATTTCTGGTACAATGTCCTCGCTAACCTCTTGAAATGACTTTTTATTGATGACATTCCCGTCTGTTCATGTAAGGTTGTAATTGGTGTTACCCTCGGCAATTTTGTTATTATCCTGAGGACTTTATTTTGAAATGTCTGTAATTTATTTATGTGAGTGTTGGCAGCATAGCCCCACGCGGGGGAGGCATATGACAATATGGAACGGAGGAGTGATTTATAAATTACCAACGCTAAATTAATGTCAATTGTGGAGGATTTATTTAATATAGGATACAGTTGTCTGAGTCTGTAATTAGCTTTGCGCAAAATACAGGATATGTGGGTACGGTAGGTTAATTTTGAGTCAAGTGTAACACCAAGATACTTCGTTTCCTTAGTCCAAGATATGGTTTTGTTAAAAATCTTTACTTGATGCTTACTGCAGCCCTGATGTCGCAGTCGTTTAGAAAAGAGTGTAATTGTGCACTTTTTTGCATTAATATGTATTCTCCACTTCCGGAACCATGGTTCTAAGAGGCGTATGGCAGAGTTTAACTTTCTGACTGCTATATCTATGCTGCCTGACCGAACACTAATATTCGTGTCATCAGCATAGACCGATATGGCTATGTTGGAGTCATTTTCAATTGAAGGAATGTCATTAATATAAATATTGAAGAGTGTGGGTCCAAGTAAGCTGCCCTGAGGCACTCCGGCCTGAATGGGGCGTAGGTTTGAATAATAGTTTTTGTGCATTACAAAAAAGCATCGATTCTGGAGGTAGTTATGTATTATATGAATGAAGTGAGGTGGAATTTTGGCCGAAATGAGTTTAGCAATCATCCCGGTGTTCCAGACCTTGTCGAATGCTCGTTCAATATCCAGGAATAAGGTTACTGTAGCTTTGTTATTGTTGAAACCGTGCGTAATGCGCTCCACATTCCTTAACAACGCATGTGTTGTGGAGTGGCCTCTTTTAAAACCGTATTGGTCATTTCTGATAGCTTGCAGCTTCCTAAGTTCGAAGTTTAGTCTTTTTAGAATGATTTTCTCTAAAAGTTTACCTAAAGAATTTAGAAGGCTTATTGGTCTATAATTTAGTGGGGACGTATGGTCTTTGCCTGGTTTCGGAAGCATAATAATTTTTGCCTCTTTCCATTGTGTAGGAAAATAATTTAGGGCAAGTGATCTATTAAACAGTTTTATTTAAATATTTAAAAATTCAGTTCGTACTTCGCAGGAAACCCGTCATTTAACTCTCAACAATGCAACCGGGCATACATCATTACAGGAATAACAAAATTGAAACCCCAACGTAATATCACCATACTAATATCCAACAGCAATAACAAAACCAGGACCAAGAAACCTACCACAGAATATAAAATAAACCTGCCCATGCAACGTAACACGCGCCCATTGCCAACAGCAACATAATAATCGCCTATATCGGCAGAACGTCCTAGCTTACTAAATTTGAGCATATAACAACACCACAGATAATAATAAGGCATATCCATGTCAACATGGAAAGGAATTCCAAAACAATCGCATTTTACCCCCCACACCATTCCACCCATAATAACCCCCACATAATAAAAATAAGACAACCCCTTTAAAACTAAGAAGTTATAATGTTTCAAGGATTTTGCCAACTGACGATAAATATTTTAGTCGTATTTGTATTCACACACACACACACACACACATATATATATATAAAACATTGAGTACTTGCATGTATACATACTCGTACTTACATATATATATATATATATATATATTGTTTGTACTTACATTACAAGATTATCTAGAAAACGCATGGTGGTCGAAAGACCGAAACGCGTAGGGGGATAATGTTTCAATAAACATCAATATTGAAAAAAGAAAATAGTTGTGATTGGTGGGTACACTGTTATGTTAATAATAACATCACGTCTCCGCTACAGAGTCCAACCTCTTAATGTTGTTCAGGGACACAGTCGCTGTTTGTTGTGAGAACCATACGGAACACAGAGATACACTCTGTGGGCAGAATGCAGTTTATATAAGAATTCACCTCACAGGAAACACATTACGTCTCCGCTACAGAGCTCAACCGGTTAATGCTGTTTAGGGAAACAGCTGCTGTTTATTGTGAGAACCGTACGGAACACACAGATACGACCTGTTAATGCTATTTATTGTGAGAACCACACGGAACACACAGATACACTCCGTGTATAAGTGGTCAGTTAACTCAATATCCAGGCTACACCTGCCCTATAGTCTCACATCCTGAGTCGTGACAAAATGTGCCTCAAGTAAGCGTATACCACCTTCATAGGGATCTGAAAAAACAGAGAGGGAAATATCAGGAAAATACATAGCCCACAGGAGTAATATTTTCCATTTATATCTTCAATACACAGGCAAACGATAAAAACGGACTGAATATACAATTCCTTCAAAGCAACACGCAAAACAACACAAACTCTATGTATACAAGCATCTGTGTTTGCTCTGCGCTGAACAAACAGCAGTGGATGTTTCGACAGCAATACAAAGAAACAAGGAATTCGTTGTTATAGCCACGGGTAGTGGGCGCGCATGCCATGAAGTGGACTTCCCATTAGGGGATCATAATTGGGAGCGTTCTGTCAGGGTTCATCGCGAAAATACTTCAACCCCCACGCCGCAGTAGAGAAATCTGATTTCGAAAATGGGCAATTATCATGACGGCTTGAGTTCTGAAAAGAGTGACGCAATGCCTTCATGTGTCTGCCCTTTTCCTCTTCCGCCTCTCCTCTTCTTTGCTTCCTATTCTCCTTTTCCGTCTTATTCCAACCCTTTCTTTCGCTCTCCTCTCTCTTCCATTCCTCTTTCTCTTCTCATGTTATTCTAATTTCTATTCTATCTCTTACTTCTCAACTTACTGTACCGTCTCCTCCCGCTCTTCCCGCATGACTGTCCCTCAGCGGTCTGGCAGGGCTAGAGGCCTACTGCTGCAACCCACGCGACAGACACTGAGCCACTCGGGAACTCGGCTGTAAACCATGTCATGTGGGATGCGTTTCTGTAGAGGTACACACTTCACGTGTGGTCATCCCCCACGCTGGGCGTTCTTCTTGAGAAGCTGTCAGTCGCTCAAATGGCCAAGAATGTCTCCCCCTTCTTTAGAAACACAATAGTTGCCCTGACAGTGCATCATGCCGAATGAGGCCAGCTGAATCCGCAGACGACAGGGCCTAACGCCAGAACATGGGGCGAATCGGAATATACGCAGCTTCATCCGCAGCTGCTAAACAAATAAAATTATATACCGCAGTGCTCATTCGGGGCACCGAGTGAAGTGGTTCTTAAAACGGTTCAAATGAACCGAAATCGAACTGCTTCTACGCAATTTGCTGTATCTTCGGCCTGCAATACCAAATTTCGTCCAAATCGATATTTGCGTATGTGAGAACTGCTACCAACGGACGGACGTGACGAAACTACTTGCTCATTTTCAAATTCGTCCCCTTCGGAAAGGACATAAAACTGACCGTACGTATATGCGTAAATACATACATACATAGAAATGTAAAACTATCCCTGTAACAGGGCAAGAAGGCCCATAGGGTTGTGAGACGTCGAGGTTTCCACATTTTCTAGACAATCGGTTCAAAGATGGCGGCAAGGTTATCAACCCTACGCGCCGGCCGCCCTTTACCCCCCGGAAGAATCCTGGTATTCATTTCTATTAGAGGCTGAAGCGACCCCAGGGCCATAATGCGGCTGGAAGGATTAGGTCAACTGAGAAAAATCAAATGACCTCATCAGACTTGAACCCGCGACCCTCCTGCTTATAGCATAGTGCCTCAACCAACTACATACATACATACATATATACAGGGTGTCCCAGGAGGAATGTGCCAAACTTCGGGAGGGTGTTCCTTATGTTAAAGTATGCCGATATAACCCAAAACACCTATGTCCAAAGTTGAACGGTTACGGAGATAATGGCCAGAGAAGTGTCAAACTTTGACCGGGGTTACACACTTGTTGATTACAAAATAGATATTAAAACTGGCAGGAATATGTGGATTCTGTAANCATATACACACACACATATATATATATATATGGTTAACCATATTGTAGCGTATAGAGCCGCCGCCGTTACGAAACGACCACGAGATGGGCGGATATGGGCAACGGCTCGGTAAACACGTTCCCTCGACAACAGACGCAAGTGCAACAATAGAAGAGCTGTGGTTTGTATGTGGCCCGTGCTGAGATGTTATAAGCAGAGAACAAGGCTAGAGCTTAGCGAGTTCTATACGGGAGTCTGTGAAGACGGGACTTGAGCCGGGGAGAGAGGTATAGCTATTGTTATAGCCGTTACCAGGAAACGTCTAGTAACACTGAGAACACTAGACTGTATGCTTTAGTGAACTGTAAAGTGTAGAAAGAGGTATAGTGTTATAGTTACTTGTTGTTACCACCTGTTATTCAACAAATCCGTTCACCAATGAAAACCCCGTCTATAATCACACTCATATATGTGTCAATATATTAATGACGCTGATAGTATTATTTAGATAATTATTTATTATTTATAAATCATATTAATTATTATTTAGTTAATTTGGAAAGAAGCGATCATGGCCTGTATGGAGGTAATTTTTGGGACTGAGGAAAACCACTACAAACTTTAGTCAGGATATTCTGTTTCCAGACCGATAAAGAAACCAGACGCATCATCACTTCAGCACTGTAAGACTCTCACCCCTACACAGCTCAGTGAAGAGGGTGCTCTGATAGCGTCCCTGTGTTCAGCTCTCTTCAGACTGTTCATGCGCTCCGTTCATAAAGCGTAAAGAGCCATACAATGTGAATTTGTTCAGTGGCTGCTTCACTGTGGGGGCTGGTGGGGTTCTGGGGACAATATGGTCTGTAAGCTGCACATGTTCTTTGTGGCTCCACAGCCCACGGAGCCTTGCTATGTAGCTAACATTTACCGCATTTCTAGGAATTCATGTTCCCACTCGCTGCAACTAGGAAGAACGCGGGACTTCGGGGAGAACCTAACAATTGTTAGAAAAGTCACGCCTCCATCTTCATGGTGGAGGAGTAAACAAAGTAAGAAACCGCACACGTAGATTGAGATCTGAAGATAGAGGCTATGTAATCATTCGAAACGTAGAGCTGTCTCCGAACTACACTGCGTTATAAAACAGAACACAGTTCCGTCCAATTACCGCGTTATGTTTCTATGTTCGCATGTTCCATCTTTCGGTACTGAATTTTTGTTCAAAATATTATAAATCACACGCCCACAAAGTACATTAAAACTTACATTCTTTATAAGTTCAGCTTAAACGTGTAAACAGCGGGAAGAGGCAGAGACACGGAGTCGGGTAGGTCGCTTTTAAAGAGATTTATATGTTTCGTAATACTGTAAGTGCTTACGCAAATAACCGTCAGTTGCAAAGCTGAGTCGGCTTAAGGAATTCACTGAAATATGAATAATAACAGGGAAACGAAATGGTTATTAGACTTGTAACTTATATAGTTATAACAGCAGAGAAAGAAAAAGCGGGTTCTCGGGGGGGGCTAAAAGCCTGGAAAACTTACTGGGGCGAGAGAAACGTAAAGAAATAAAAGTATAAGCCATTTCTTTTCTTTTTAGACGAGGTTCTCAAGAAACCGAGATGAGACGCCGTGTAATCCGGTAGCAGTTTCCGAAACCGTGACCTCCATCCTCAGGGTAGAAGGGTAAGGGAAGCAAGGAGGAACTTCGGCACTGAAGGCACAGGTGATGCGTTCTTCTAAAACATGGGTGAACGCCTACAAAACCACACGGCGTCACATCCCAGAATACAGTGCACTTTAAGGAAAAATGTTCCTTCTTTCCCTTCCAAATATTTCAATCTGCAGATCTCAAGGTGAAATTCATCGTCAAGTGGGAGGTGGTGGGTGCTCTTAAGTTATTTTGATTATTAACTGGAATTATGACACGAAAATGGGTTTATCGAAGAAGATGGGCCAGCGGTAACTCCCTTGACAAGTTTCCACTAGGCGCTCAGTTCCAATTTTGTCCAGGACACCGTCTGTCATGTCTGAGGGTTTACATGTTTATACTCGGTCACTCCAGGTAAATATATGAGGATAATGCTTGCACTAGGCAACGACAGTATTTTCCCAATTTCTTGCAGTTTATCAATTTCCAATCACTCAATATTACAGAGTCCGACTAGGGACAGTTCCGTGAAGAAACAAAACGGATTTGATTGTTAACTCCAGAACAGCTGCACCGGAAGTTGTACCAGGAAGTACGCCCTTGTCTAGCTGCAGGTGTGGGGTGAGACTGACTCTCACTGTACCAGCCCCTGATGACAGAAGGGTGTGGTACATTTGCAGATAATGACTGTCAAGGGGGAAGAAACTTGCTCCAGTTCCCCTCTCTGCACCACAGTCCCCAAATGAAGTACACCGGGATTGAACCCGAGCCTCAGCGCTCAGAAGCTGGCGAGTAACCGCCTGGCACCGTCTGAGATAACAGGAAGGAAACAGATGAGAGCGAGAGATAGGAGAAAGGGAGGGGGCGAGGAGACTGAAGAGGAGGAGGAAATGAGGAATTGGAGTAGAGGATAAAAGGATTATAAGGAAGAAAGAAGACACAACAAACAAGAAAGGGAGAGAACTCCATCGTAATGCTTTGGGCATGAAAGCAATTCATAATAATTCTCTGCTCCTGTTTCCATGTAACTGCATATTTTTTATTGCTTAATTAATTAATTAACTACAGTGATTAAGATAAATTTCCTTCACTTACTTTCCGAACATAAATCAATCCAATTATTGTCTTTCTACACCACCCATACTCCTACTTTTTTTAAAGAACGTTTCGGATACTGGGTTCTGTCTCCGTCTTCAGGTACACACCAGGTCCACACTGGTAATGTAAACAAGATCTAAACATTTCTACGGCTCTATCTATCCTGGTTCCACGCTTGTACGTGC
Organism: Cryptotermes secundus; assembly: GCF_002891405.2. Taxonomy (NCBI): domain Eukaryota; kingdom Metazoa; phylum Arthropoda; class Insecta; order Blattodea; family Kalotermitidae; genus Cryptotermes; species Cryptotermes secundus. The sequence continues at coordinate 791,780 of NW_019721002.1, read as the reverse complement.
TTGGAACAATTTGTAATGTATATTTTTCTTATTAGCTCTCATGGACTTAGCCTGGTCTCAGGTGTTTATAACCTTTGTGTTTTATAACATCGCTTGTCCAGTGATTGAGGCACTTTCTAATGGATCAAACAGAATAGGTGTTTTCCCTCACCTGAGCACGGAAACAGATCCAGTTTCCGAAACGTCGTGTTTTTCTTAGTTATCTTAAAACCAGGACGATGGATAACGTCCGAAAACCCAATATCTCTGTGTATTATACACCATCGTCAGAATCCTATAGTAACTACAAGATCTAAAAATGTGTGGCGATGTGATATTAATGCAATTGTACGTGGTACACACCTGAAGACGAAGACACAATTTAGTCTCTGAAAACAAAGGCAGAACTAAAATGATTCAGCCTCATCGTATGTAATCTAATGTGAACTAAACATATGGTAAATAAATGCCGATTAATCAGGAAAGCTCACGTAAAAACAAAAGCGAGACAAAAACTACCAGGAGTAGCATGCTTAAGGTTCGGCTACACAGAGCGCTACTCTATGTTCGCTATGTACGCTGTGTACACTCTGCGACGCAGGTAACATAGGGAACATAGCGTACGTAGCGTGCGGAAGTCTGTGTGGCCAGTCACATTGGCACTAAAGAGAGATATTTTTCTGTTCGTATAGCGAACATAGCGTACGTAGCGCTCTGTGTGGCCGAACCTTTATACAACGCCATGGAACAGAGAGACGTGAGGAGTTCCTAAAGCGGCTGAAGAAGCGGTGTGTGAATACTGCAGCCGGCTTACAGCACTCAAAGCGGCCTCCGTAGTCTAGAGGTAACGTTTCCACCTCATCACTCGTGGTACGCGGGTTCAAACCCGGCGGAAGTCGTGGAATTTTTAAGGGCGGAAAAATTCAGGGAACAAGTCCTCCGGGAGGGACTTTAAGCCGTGGGTCCCGTGTCGTAGCTTTACGGCACGTAAAAGAACCTCATATCTCCAAAGGAGGTCACTGAGCTAAATTCTAGGACATTTCCCGCCCAACAGTAGTTTCTAACGCCTCTGATAGATGGGGGAAGCATTATAGATACGGCCAAGCCAGTAGAGGCCGAACTCGCTGGCTCGGTCGGGACTGATGGTGCGCAGCAATGTCGGTAGGGTATAGAGACTGGTAGAATATCATAGAGGGAAGCACAATGGACCAATACTGGTCTCAGTGCATGGGAAAACCCACCCTCTCCAATAACTAACTACAGCACTCAACCCATCAGCTGAAACACGAACAGCAAGAAGAGTACAGGCGACAACATTCATCACCATCCCATCAAAGTAGATGCGAGCAATTCCCACTCTGCGATACGTCCAGCTGTTCCTCAATTAATTTCCTCACGGATAATTAAGCCAACCAAGTTGATAAAACATTTCTCTGTTCGCGTGACCTGCAGGTATAATTACTTATCGCAAGGTCGAGGCTTTGTGCGAACTGATGATTTATACAAGTTTACAATTAGCTGAACAAGGGACACAGAAACAGGAAAGTCGGAGTTTGCTGACCATTATGACTGAGTGCAGGAAAGTGGTAATTACTGTGGACACTCGGTTTAGTCTACGCCTTACTTCAAGTTCTCTCGATATACAGAGTACACAGCACCAAGTGGCCTAAGGCTTCCCAGAGTCGTCAGATAGTAAAATATGGTTGTGAGTGCCGTGGGACTCGGAGCAGAGAAACACTGCTGGCGAGGGCCAGCAGTAATTAAGCTGAGAGTCAATGAGTCAGTCAGGATGACTGATGAAGGGTGAAGTGGAGAGGATTTGAAAGGAAGCAGTTGGAATGTAATCTAGCCACTGAACCGGCATGTTATCCTGGCTAAGATCGGACCATGTCCCGAATATACAAATTGGCTCTTACCGCTACATAACTCTGCTCAGCCCGTCCTTCGCTCGTCACCAAACTACCCCTTGACACTGTAAAATCTGAATTTCTCATTATGAAGTTGAATAAAATACAAAGTTAAAAAATAAAGCTATCCCTGTAACAGACCGTGGAGACCCACAGGGTTATGAGACGTCGAGGATCCCACATTTTCTAGACAATCGGCTCACAGATGGCGGTGAGGTTGTCAGCCTTACTCACTGGCCGCCCCTTATCCCCCAAGAATATTCGTGATACTGATTTCTGTTAGAGGCTTAGTCGACCCCAAGGTTATAGTGCGGCTGGAAGGATTAGGTGAATTAAAAAATCCAATTATTTCATACCGAATCGAACACTTGACCTTCTGGCTTGTAGCATAGTGCCTCACCCAGATACGGTACCGCGTGCCCCCGAATAAAATGCAAAGAGATAAATAAACACATACATGGTTCTGCAACCTCCGTGTCTTCATGCTAATGTCAGATCCTGAGTGAAGAAACGGAGACAACTTCCGAAAGTTTGGATCCTAACTCCACAGTGACAGAGATAGAGAGCTTCAATTCATATGCAGTTATATTCACACTCACCGCCATGAGAACCTCGGACCTCACGTGGGGGCTACATTTGACCAGTACAATTTTCCTAACACTCTTTCACACAGTCTCACTAGTAAATACACACACGTAAAACCCTGAGGTACATTTCCGCTCCTCGCCAGTTGTAACTTGTTCCCGGGAACGCCGATGGAGGCGCCACTTAGCGGTTCCATTACGACAGCCGCTTACAGGGGATACAAGCGAAAGAAATTACTGCAGAGAACATATGAGAAAGCAAAACTCAACAATAGCGTTTGCATCAATGGGCGCAGAGATGAAGTCGTCATCTGGAAATGGTACATACTCTATCCAGATTTACCATTTGGTCTCTCCGCCATATCCAAGCAAAGAAAACTGGATAGCGGCAACATATTTTCGATTCTGCTGAAGAAACAAAAAAGAAGGGCTTAAAAACCAATCAGACCAAGGGCTTATGGCTGAAGCAATGCAATGATTGGTGGAGAGCCTACTGAATCTTAAAAACAAATGCATCAACTGAAGTGAAACACATGAATAAACAAACAGTATGGGCTGTATATAGATTAAGTGACAGGAGGTTGGAGAAAACTGCATAATGAGGAGCTTCATAACTTGTACTCTTCTCCAAGTATAATTAGAATGATCAAAACAAGGAGGATGAGGTGGGCAGGGCATGTAGCACGAATGGGGGAGACGAGGAATGCATATACGATATTGGTGGGAAAGCCAGAAGGAAGGAGACCACTGGGAAAACCAATGCGTAGGTGTGTGGACAATATTAAAATGGATCTTAGAGAGATAGGATGGGATGGTATTGATTGGATTGCTCTGGCTCAGGATAGAAACCAGTGGAGGGCTCTTGTGAACACGGTAATGCTGGGAAATTCTTGAGTAGCTGCAGAATTGGCGGCTCCTCCAGAAAGGCTCAGTTCCATGAGTAAGTAAGTAAGTAAGTAATGGGCTGTATATTTCAATATGAAACTCTGGCACCTGTTACAGTGGCGTATGTTACATTTGGTACTGCAACTTTCGTGTAAATCCTTTCAGTTCCTTTTGGAGAATAGCCATTCGGGCAGAGGGGCGGAAGGATCCTCTTACTCTTACAGGCATTCACCTTGAGGAATTCGGGAAGAGAATGCAGAAGCGAGTGTGTAAAGGAGGGGATAGTTTTGTACATGATGGGAGTGGGGGCGGTTTGGAGTAACCAGAGGCTGCGATTAGACCCCCCCTCGAAGTGGGGCCTATATACGTTCCAGTACACGCGAACTGCAAGAGGAGGCCCACACTTCACACGGTATTCAAGCCACAAGCTGCATTATTCAGTATCACACGTGAACTCTGAACGTAACGAAGAGTGTGACGTCATGCAGTCTGGTAGAAGTTCATCGACGTTTCGGAGGGGTCGAATTGTAAGCAAGCAGATAGCAGAGCGCAATATATTCTTGCCTCCATTTTCAGGCTCCAAGATCCCGTACATTCCTCTACAAGATCAGTGAAATTATACCAGACTACACGGCGTTAAATTTCAGAAGATTGTTCTCTTCATAATCGCGACTGAGATACCCTCAAATATGGAAGTGTAAGAGTCATTATGAATGAAAAAAATTATTTCGGGAATAACAATAATTATTATTATTATCATATTAGCAATTATAATATGTTAATTTCAATGGAGACAGTGTTTCTTGAGAAGCTAAAACTAACTCAGGTTGTCCAGAAATTTCCAACATCTTATCGAATATAAAAGTTTTTTCCTTGAACTGAGAAAATCCAGGATAAAACCTTATAACCTATTCTTTCATGATCCACCTTAATATTATCATCCCATCTATGGCTAGTTCTAGTCACCTGGAGTTTAACAATTAATCCTCTCATCCCTTCCATGTGTGCTGTATGTCTCGCCCATCACAACCTGTTTCAGTCCATAGATCTAACATCATTTCATCAATAATATGAATAACGAACGCAGCTTCACGTAGCTATGAAATACGGTTATCCAGTTACAGCATGACGATCCGACTCAGGACTGAATATCTCCTAGAGTCGATACGGAGTCGCTAAATAACGCAGGGAGGTTAGCTGTAATGTGGAAATGATACATATACTCTGCGTTTTTGGCGAAAAGGAAGATAAGATGTCTCCCGTTGCGTTAGGCGAGGGTCACTATTGATCTTCGCGCTCCCCGCGCCGCGCAGTCTGTTCTGTGTGTTGCCTACCCCGCGAGGCTCTGTTCAGTATATCGCGTTCGACCCAACACACAATTAGCTTCATAACAAAGCAATCACTAACCTAATTCATTTTTTTTCCATGGAAACAACAGTGACATTGAAGACGGCGGTATCACGAATACGGCCCTCTATATGATGCCGTGCAGATTTGTAGTGTATGCGTTGTTTAATGACACTGCAAATACTAGGTCAATGCGCAGAGTAGAGGTAAAGTTGTACCTATACTTAACTAATAAAGTACTACGCCGTGAAGGCGTATGGGGGAGTGGATGTATAGATGCACATTTTCTTGACCTCGGTACTAGTTGGAGGTCAGTAGTTAACTTCACGCCCCGGCAGCTTTACCCTATGGATAGAAGATTGGGTGGACCCCAGAGCCGGTCTGGAAGACATGGAGAAGAGACAATTCTTGACCCTACCGAGACTCGAAATCCGACCCCTCGGTCGTACAGCCCGTAGCTAGTAGCTATACCGACTGAGCTATCCCGGCTCCCACGCGTAGGGTAATGGTGGGATTTTTGTTGTGCGATCAGTTGGGATGGAAATTGTTATGGACTGATGCGGTTGGCTTTAGCAGACCGGACAAGCCAGAAGAGCTGACGTCACGTCCGATCACCTCTGGAACAGCGTTACCACTACACCAACCTACGCCCTGTAATTTATCAGACCAGAGATGAAGCTATACGAATAAATAACGCGGGACTGTGAACGCGAGGCACGCGCTGGCAGACTCCACAGTTGAAATGTTTACTGTATTTATTTGTTTACTTGTCTGTTTATTTACGGCTCGCTTAGCAATCTCGGGCTGTATTTGGGCTGTATGCTATAGGAAGAGGCCTGAAATTGTGACATCAGTCGTTATGTAAGGGCGTGTAGTCCGGTGAATGGTAACCGACGTTTCGGAAGAAATTACAGCCTCCATCTTTATCGTAGAAGAGTCAGATTTTTTCTATGTTTTAGGCTGTTATTTTTGTTTAATTTACTCGTCAACACTGAAGATAAGGACGACATGAGACTCCGAAACATCGGCAGATTTTCAGCGGAATGTATGGCATTGTATCCCAGAAGACAGATGGGACAGATGGCTGCCTAACTGAAGTGCTCTCCCGTAATTTGGTCAGTCAGTAAGACTGTAGATCGTCTCTCCCGAGATTCGAACCGCCACTTGTCTTCATAGGAATCAGTGACCTTACGAGTTAAATTAAGTTGCTTAAGTGTTACACAAGTTCTTGTTACTAGGGGCACATTCGCAGGGGCAGGGATGAGGGGTGAAGGCATACAAAATCCATCCGGAAGATACATTTCTGAATAACTTCCGCAGGACGTTGATGATGGCTTAGCAACAGCGCGGTAGAACTGCGTTCCCGAGGTGTTCTCTTGGGATTTGTGCGGAGACACCAGCTAAATTTAATAAGGATTTTCGTGAATTTCCTCAATCCCTCCAGAGAGATGACAGGACGGCATCTCAATTGTTTCCTTCCAAATCCTTTCCAATTCACCATTATTCAATCACTCTACCATTCGAGGTTACATATTCTAGACAACAGCGTCGAGAAACGAGAAATATGAAAGTTATACAAAATTTTTGCAACATAAATGAGTCCAGCAACCCGATGTACAAATGGATATCATCATCGGCCACAAATCCCATCGCCCCTTGAGGCACGCACCGAGCAAGACAGACTGACAGGGTAAAGCATTTCTTGCTAAGTTCAACTCTGGAGAAAGGGGTGAAGGATATGTAAATATTCACGCCAAGAGGGATGAATCCTAAGCTTATTAGGGAGGGTTGAAGGGATCTCCACCCATCCGTCTTCCTTATACATTACTGGGATACGGGAAGCGTTAATTTCTGGGTTGTCTAAAAATAGCTCCACTTCCCGCGATTCCCTGTCTTGTGGCTCTTAGGAAAGGTGAAACGAAATATTCAGAAACGAAACTGTTATTTCCACGGAACAGAGAACTCCTTTCGGAACAAACATTCGTTCGGCTGATGAGGGAACTTAACGCCCCGGCTCATTACAGTGCCTACAAAAGCCCTGCTGCTGCACACTGCTCTGAGCCAGTGTTAACTTAGGGCCCCAATACACACAGTTTGGCCTCCAGTTCGGCCTGCACAGTTGAAGACTGAAAGGCAAAACTGACGTGTGTGGTGCGGCCGGCCGGCCAATCGTTTGGACTGTTGGCCTGTGGGAAACCGCTCAGTCCGTCAGTTCTGCCTGCAGGACCGTAGCACGTGACGTGCGTGACTCAACATTATAGGCTGGAAGACCGTGATTGTGGCATGAAGCCTGCCGCTTTATCTGCGTGTGTATGGGGAGGAAAGGGAGGGGGTAAACTGTGACAGTTTTGCCTGTAAGGTCGATCGGAAGGCCAAACTGTGTGTGTATGGGGGGCCTTACGGCTTTGGACATGGAGCTGCTTGGCATAGTGACAACAGTCTGGGCCAGTACTGAGATAGGTGTGTTTTGTTGGAACCCAGATCGGGACACGTGCTAATTTGACTGATGTTTTTCGTGGTTTCCCTCAGTCTCTGTAGGCAAATGTCGTGACAGGACATCGATCGTTTCCTTCCAAATCTTTACCGTTTCACCACTCATCTGGCATCCCTAAGAACCGACGCTGTAGTAATGTAGTGTAGTCGAGCAAATGACGTCGTCACAGAATATCGCTGTCACATCTCAGTATGCAGTGTAGTCTCCGTGGTCACTACCGAGTGCGCCCCACACCTAGACACTGGCGTGGCCGCGCCATAGCTCGAGCGGTTAGTCGCTGTCACATCTCAGTAGGCAGTGTAGTCTCCGTGGTCACTACCGAGTGCGCCCCACACCTAGACACTGGCGTGGCCGCGCCGTAGCTCGAGCGGTTAGTCGCTGTCACATCTCAGTATGCAGTGTAGTCTCCGTGGTCACTACCGAGTGCGCCCCACACCTAGACACTGGCGTGGCCGCGCCATAGCTCGAGCGGTTAGTCGCTGTCACATCTCAGTAGGCAGTGTAGTCTCCGTGGTCACTACCGAGTGCGCCCCACACCTAGACACTGGCGTGGCCGCGCCGTAGCTCGAGCGGTTAGTCGCTGGCTTCCCACCGCGGGTCTGGTGAAGTGGGATTTGTGGTGAACAAAGTGGCGCTGGGGCGGGTTTTCTCCGAGTACTTCGGTTTCCCCTGCCAATCTTCATTCCACCAAATTCTCCATCATCATAATCACCGGGGCAGGCTACAATAAGCCAGCCGACGTGCCGAGTGGACCCTGGTGGACTCCAACCCCCACTAAGCGAATTTAAAGAAAATTAAAAAATTAAGCACTGGGGTTCCTGATCAAACAACTGCACATACCCAGCCTCTGCAGAAGGGAACATCCTGACAGTTATTGACAGCTGCGGTGGTATAAGCCCTTTCAATTCATCGCTCGCTCTTTAGTGGTTCTTTCCAGAGGAATCTTTTACTTTCTTTTCCTTCGAGCTACAGATGTAGGGTGAATAAATATCTTTTATTCTGATGTATGTATTCAAGGAAAGAAATTTCTTTCAGCAGGAAACAAAACTTTCTTCTTTTCCCCTCGCCTGTGTCACTGCTATGAATCACTGCACAATTTTACAGCCCACTCTTTTCCATTGCGGTGCGTCGGACCTGCGCAGAAGCACACGGGCTTCAAATTATTATCTTCTGAAAAGTTTCCGACACTTGTTCTTACATCTTCCAGAGCACGTTTCCAGGTTTCAGCTGAAGGAAGACAGACAGTGCCTGGCTGCGGGCTGAATCCATTGGAACTGTTTCATAACATGGTTTCTTCTAATTCATTAAAAAATTATTAGATTTATTGAAAAGAAAGATCACTAGCCATTATCTTTGGCAGTCCTTAAGAAAACTTTTCTTCTAACATTAAGACATTTGCCATTCCCTCTCCTTTATTTCCTTTTTGTTTGCAGAGAAAGAGATAAAAAGGGATCAGAAGACATTTGCTAAAGCTTGCTGAGAGAGCTATTTGCAAAAAAGACAGATGAAGAGAGATGGATGTTAGGAAATGATCACGTGATACTGCTGACAATGCATGCTGGTCTCAGCACAGTAAGGAGTTAGTCCCTAACGGACCAACTACCGCACTTTTTATTACTATTTTCCTTAGTGGGGTGAGACTGAGTCCACTTGGTACGTCGGCCACTAACTGGCCTGTTGTACCAACCCCGGATGTCAGATGGTGAGGACTGTGGAGCAGTCGGTGGAATTAAAATTGACAGGGGAAACCGAAGTACTCGGAAAAAACCTGACCTAGTGCTACTTTGTTCACCAAAAATCCCATATGACGTGATCCAGGTTCGAACGCGGGGCGCCGCGGTGGAAACGACTAACGGTCTGAGCTATGACACGGCTAATTAACGTACTAAATGTTGAATAAATTAGCCAGTTAGCAAATTTGTTGAGTTTACCTACAGAAATAAGAATTTTTTATACATTCCAGGTTTGAGTTTCCCACAGGGAGGGCTACGAAAATTGTTTTCTTCTGGGATTTGATGCCGTGTTGAATGGAAAATATTTATATCCTGGATCTCGAGGCAATGGATTCTTCCGCAACGTCGGTGCACCCACGCGCCGAACAACTCGGACACTTGCATTCGGGAGGAGCTGGGTTCGAGACTGCTCTGCGGCAAGCGCCAGCCTGACCCACGCACGGCTTTCTCTGTTCTCCGAAGAAAAAAAAAAGCATAGCACCTCTATTCGGTCAAGGCCGGTTCCTTCCAAATCCCTTCTACTTCTTATTCAGTCAGTTATCCCATCACTCGTCGTTGTATAGTACAAATGCTAACGGCGCCATTAAATTAAATTGTATTAGTTGTAATTGTATTTGCATTGTATTCATTACGTGTGTAGTTCTGTGTGCTGTTTGAGTGTGGTGTGTTATTGTAGGGCCACTGCCACCGGATAAGAGCCCATTTGCAATTTAAATAATAATAAAATAAACCGCTATGAGGACGCCAGATCTCAGTGAAGAGGGGTTGTTCTCGTTCCGGGATATGAACCCTTAATTCCTGGATGTGAGTCATACGTAGTGTGGGATTTCAGAGAAATCGAGTTGCAGCCTCTGCCCTGCACTCTGTAAGTGACAACATGTGGGTAGACCCTATCACATCTGTTTTATTCAACCCCCAGCAACATTCCAACCAAATGCTGCATGAGGCCGCGCCATAGCTCAAGCGGTTAGTCTCTGGCTTCCCACCGGGTCTGGTCAAGTGGGATTTGTAGTGGAAAAAGTGGCGCTGGGGCAGGTTTTCTCCGAGTACTTCGGTTTCCCATGCCAATCTTCATTCCACCAATTGCTCCACAATCACCCTCACCTATCATCTGGGGCTGGTACAATAGGCCAGAAGTGGCCGCAGTACAAGGGACTTAGGTCCCACCCCACTAGCAAAAAAACAAAAAACAAAAAAACTTCGCATTACCATGTATCTCGGTATGAATGTTGTCACACTGGAGGTCATAACAGCTTTGTCCGTTCTCATTTCCTACCATTAATTATACTTACTTAGCCGAGGTGAGAACTTCTGAGGTGGGAATTACGTCGCTGCTTTAGGTAGGGCGCCGTAATGTTATTTGGTTAATTTTATGACACTATCAATAGCGTCGGTTCTTAGGGATGCCAGATGAGTGGTGAAACGGTAAAGATTTGGAAGGAAACGATCGATGTCCTGTCACGACATTTGCCTACAGAGACTGAGGGAAACCACGAAAAACATCAGTCAAATTAGCACGTGTCCCGATCTGGGTTCGAACAGAACACACCTATCTCAATACTGGCCCAGAATCTTGTCGCTATGCCAAGCAGCTCCATGTCCAAAGCCGTAAGTTAACACTGGCTCAGAGCAGTGTGCAGCAGCAGGGCTTTTGTAGACACTGTAATGAGCCGGGGCGTTAAGTTCCCTCGTCAGCCGAACGAATGTTTGTTCCGGAAGGAGTTCTCTGTTCCGTGGAAATAACAGTTTCGTTTCACCTTTTCTAAGAGCCACAAGACAGGGAATCGCGGGAAGTGGAGCTATTTTTAGACAACCCGGAAATTAACGTTTCCCGTATCCCAGTAATATATAAGGAAGACGGATGGGTGGAGATCTCTTCAACCCTCCCTAATAAGTTTAGGATTCATCCCTCTTGGCGTGATTATTTACATATCCTTCACCCCTTTCTCCAGAGTTGAACTTAGCAAGAAATGCTTTACCCTGTCATTCTGTCTTGCTCGGTGCGTGCCGCAAGGGGCGATGGGATTTGTGGCAGATGATGGTATCCATTTGTACATCGGGTTTCTGGACTCATTTATGTTCCAAAAATTGTGTATGGCTTTCTTGTTGCTTGTTTTTCGAAGCTGTCAGTCCTGGAATTTCCGTGAAACGGACTAAGAAAACCACGAAACGCCTGAGGCAGAATACCTGTTATACTAGCCAAGATTCGAACCGAATACCTCCGAAATACGAGTCGGTAGCCTTGCCTCTGCGGCAACTGCGCTTGCGCGGCACTGCCAGTGCATACACACGGAACATCCAGAAGCTTCAAAACAAAGAAGGGCCAGGTAAGTCGAAGTCCTCTTCCCCCTGCGCGTCCAGTCCCACGGGAGTTCATAAGCCAAATCAGGAGACCAAAGCGCAGAAACATCCCTGAAGTCAATTCCCCGGTGACGCGGCTGGTCCATTACATGTGATGACGTTTACATCTGGTAACAAAGTCCTCTTTTTCTGCAAACGTCACACTGAATCCTTACTCGAACTGTATCCACTGGTAAGCGTGGACAAAGGATCAGGGAAGTTATGTATTTCTGAGGAAGTTCGTTTCCAGAGGAAACCTTACAAAAAAAATCCCCAGACAGCAGCGCCGCCTGCTTTGGCGCCTTATTATTAATGCGACTATTTTCCATAACTGCGCTATCCTACAAGTCGGAATGTCAAGGGTTCGATTCGCGATGGGCTTGAAGGATTTTTCAGTTCACCTAATCCTACCAGACGTACTATGATCCTGGGGTCGACTCAGCCTCTAACAGAAATGAGTACCAAGAATTTTCCTGGGGAGTAAAGAGCGGCCGGCGCGTAAGGCTGAGCTCACAGCCATCTGTGCGCCGATTGTGTAGATAATGTGGGAAGCCTCAATGTCTCACAAACCCACGAGCCTCCACGGCCTGTTACAGGGATAGATTTACATTTTTTTATCTTTCCATAACTTTGCAAATTTATGAGGTTACCTACTTTTTAAGAAAATTTTCTTCTGTTGACATTACAACGGGCTTCATGCCAGTTATTTGTAAAAGTATTAAAATCAACAAAATGTTTGTACTTTGACAAGGCTAATGGTAAGCGGTGAAGCTGTCACTGGGCCAAGAATATATATGAGTGCTAACGAGTGGAGGTATAGCTCCACGCATTCTTAACGTTGGCACTGGAAGTGTCAGTTTCTTGGTCTAACAGCTTTAACTTTGAGGGAAAGAGACCCTGGTAACCACTGGACATGAACTCGGTAAGTCTATATAGCCCATCTAGACGCTACCCCTGCTGGGTATCGAACCCCAGTTTCCTGGTCGTCCTCCTGTAACCTAGTCACCGTACTGACTGAGGTATCACGTGTCTCTCTGTGGCCTAAGACTACGAAACGCAGTATAAATTCTTTATGAAACTAATTTAGGGCGTGACCTATAAAGTTCCGTGCCTTGTGAACACATTTGTAAGTTGTTCTGAACTTACTCTGAAAGTCTGCTCCTAGAAACTCACGGCGAACCGACGCCATTCAAAGCGGAAAACGAGGCGTAGCCATAGCAGCTCCACCGTCAATCTAGACACACTGAAATGGCTACTGCAAATCGTATATAAGGATAGTTTTCTTTTTAATTATTTTCTTGAGGTAGGGTGAGACTGGGTCCACTTGGTACGTCGGCCACTACTGGCCTAATGTACCAGCCCCGGATGTTAGATGATGAGGAGTGTAGATCAGTCGGTGGAATGAGAAGTGGCAGGGGAAACCGACGTACTCAAAGGAAACTTACCCCAGTGTCCCTTTGTTCACAAGAAGTTCTACATGGGCTGAACTTAGCTCGAACCCGGCCCGCCGCGGTGGGAAGCTGGTGACTAACAGTCTGAGCTGTGGCGCAGCCTGTATCTAAGGATAACCCTGATCGATCAAAACAACATCGTTGCTTAAGACAAAGCTTGAACCCTGGGTACGAGAGTTTTGGATCTTGTTCAGGGCATAGATTTGGGTTAGGTTTCCTACTGTTCTTATTATGCTATGTACTTTCTAGGTTCATTTGCTACCCTCGCATTTTCTAGAGTACATACTCGTAGCTTCGAAAATTACGGTGACTGATGAATGATCAATTGAAACGGACCTGGAAGGAAGTGGCCACGGGATATTCTAGGGACTATCCCGGCATTTTCTTGGAGGGACTGTGGAATACCACGAAAAACTCCAGTCAGGGTATTTCTTTTATTGCTAGTGGGCTGGGACTAAGTCCCTTGTACTGCGGCCACTTCTGGACTACTGTACCAGATGAGGGTGATTGTGGAGTGAAGACTGGCAGGGTAAACCGAAGTACTCGGAGAAAACATGCCCGAGCGCCACTTTGTCCACCACAAATCCCACTTGACCATACCCGGGATCGAACCCGGGCCGCAGCGGTGGGAAACCAGCGACTAACCGCTTGAGCTATGGCGCGGTCTCCAGTCAGGGTAACTGTTGTCACGTCCAAGATTCAAACCAAGCATCTCCTGCATATAAGTCAGGAGTGCAACAGTTTATTTTACCGCTTTCAGAGGGTGGGAGGGGGGTCATCCAAGCACCTGCTTAACCGCTTACGTTTAGGAAGTTTTAAGGATATTTCTGCAGACCGTCCTACAGCTTTGACTCACGATACTGAAACATATTTAAAAACAATTTCATTTTGTGAATAACACTTGATTTAAGCCGATAACTGAGTCAGTACAGCGACGGGTCACGGGTTGGAAGGTCGGGGTTCGATTCCTGACAGTACGCAAAAGACTGTATAGGAAATGTGGAAGCCTCGACGTCTCACAACTCTAGGGGCCTCCGCGGGCTGTTACAGGGATAGCTTTACCTTTTACTGTTTGCTATGTTTCATTCTTTTTCGAAAGTGGTTTCTTTTTCAGAGCAGAGATCGGTTTACAATCCCCCTTGAAGTTCCTGCTTACTTCCTGTTGGTTGAGTTATGCGTCTCAGAGAGACACAACTGTTACGAGAGCTATGTTATTTAGTAACCTCCATCTTGAAGCTGGGAGAGCATTGAGAAGAGAATTGCTCCTTCAGAATGCACAAGTAAGCGCACCGGCGCGTATTTGCTTATCTCCCGACGCGGTGCTTATGCAAATTGCTGTGCCCTCCGACTTCATAATGTATAGCTCCAACCGCACGAGACTGGAGGTTATCACAGCGGTGAAAAGTAATATTTATTGTTATAACCTAAACTGAACGCTCATTTCAGGCATTTACAGTGGTTCGCTGTTGCTGTTCACTCCGCTAGTGGATTTCAATTCCGTGTTAAAGTAGGGAGTTTTCCGACGTTTCGGTGCACACGCTGCCCTATTTAACGTTTAGTGATTTTAAGCATTTGTGGTGGGATCATTATTGAATTCTATTATGTTTATGGGTCCTAATCCGCCTCTATGGTCTGGTGATCAAAGTTCTTGGCTACAGATCCAGAGGTCCGGGTTCGATTCCCGGCGCTAACAGATTTTCTGAGAAGTAATGGGTCTGGAACGGGGTCCACTCAGCCTCGTGAAGATAACTGAGGTGCTATTTCAAGGATATTGCGGCTCCGGTCTAGAAAACCGAGATTAACGGCCGTGGGGATTCGTTGCACTGAACACGCGACACCCTCTATCCACTAAAGTTGGTACTAACTGCGCCGACAAGCGGCGGTCGCTTGGTCAGTATAGTTCGCTTGCGGACTAAAACCACAGAGTTTGTTTTTATGGGTCTTAATACAGTGTCGATGTAGGTAGTAGTGCCGACGTCTCAGGAGTATATTCCGCCATATTTAACGTTTACTGATTTTAGGTTTTCACAGTTGTTCATTATTGACTCTGACTGCGTTAATGGGTCTTACTATCGTGCTGATTTAGGGATATGTATCGACGTTTTGGTGGTACATGCTGACTTATGTAACGTTTACTATGTGCTTTCACGGTGGTTAGTTCTTGACGGCCATTGCACCTTGAAGATGTAATTAGTGTTGCCTGCTTTTCGATGGTACATGCTGCCACCATCTTCATGGCAAGACAACCTGAAGTAGGAGGCAGTATGTATCCCCGAAACGCCTCCAACACTGCCTACGTCCACGCGGTACACAACCTCAAAAACAGAATGGAGACGAACCTCAACTTCAAATCTCGTATAACCTTATGCGCCTGCGCGCACTGTAAATCGTAGCGGAAACAGACACACGCCCGGTGTTTCGTCTTGTAATGCATTTATTGACAATATTGACAGTAAGTTAAGACGCCGGAGTGACGATGTTTAAATGCATCAGTGGCAGGCCTCCCGGTTCCACTTTATAGCCCCCGCCCTTGTGATGCTCCGCCTTCTATATGATTCCGTCGGATGGAGGGAACTTAACGTATCGTTCTCTTCTGAAGCCTTCAGCTCCACACAGCAGCTGCAGGAGGGGTGTGGAGCAGAACAGGAGGATCACGCGAAGTACAGAGAAGCAGAACTGCTTCTGAGGTGCAGAAGAGGGGAGTCACACAAACAGGCGCAACAATACGCGTCTTGCTGACATCCAGTGAATATGGCAGGGCGCGCAAGGGAGGCTTCTGCCTACGCAATGTATGTAGGCATGCCCGTGTATGAATGAACTAACGGACGTCCGAGCAGGCTTTGTGGGAACACTCTTTGACTCGTATCCGGGAAGTACTGGGTTTGAATTTCGGCTGGCACAGCGGCCGTCCTGACTGCGGTATTTCACTGGTTTCCACAGCCTCTCCAGGTAAATGTGAGGATAGTATGTAGATTAGGCCACGACTCCGTTCCAACGATTCATCATCTATCCCTTACCCGCTGGACACCATAGAGTTTAAGTACTGAAAGTGTCTTTATATAAAACAAAGGTTAACTTCAGCGCACGTGCGAGTCTGCTGTTAGGTGGGGAGACGGAGTAACGTGGGATCCCTGGGTACCGTGACCTCAAATGGGCCCTTGCACCAGTCCCTGATAGAAGATGAGTCACGTCGGGTGGGGTCTGAGATACTGTGACCTCACATGGGCTCTCTGTACCAACCTCTGATGACAGTCGGGTCTGGAGTAATGGCAGAATGATAACTTTAAGTGGAAAATCGAACTGCTGAGAGAATATCCGATCTATTGTCACTCTATAAACCACAAAGCTCCCATGGATTACAATGGATGTGAACACAGCACTGAGCGTCTAATTACTTGGGCCATTGCATGGTCTATGTACGAGTATGTATATTAATATATATATATATACTGTACGATATGTTGGGTACGCGGTAGCGTAGTTGGTTGAGGCACTATGCTACAAGCCGGAAGGTCGCGGGTTCAAGTCCTGATGAGGTTTTTTTTTAATTTACCTAATCCTTCCAGCCTCACTATGACCCTGGGGTCGACTCAACCTCTAACAGAAATGAGTACCAGGAATCTTGCTGGAGCTAAAGGGCGGCCGACCAGCTCGTAAGGCTGACAACCTCACAGCCATCTGTGAGGCGGTTGTCTAGAAATTTGGGAGCCTCGACGTCTCACAACCCTACGGGCCTCTACGGCCTGTTACAGGGATAGCTTTACCTTTTTATGATACATCCCATATAGGTAGCCTTCTATGACAGAACCCTGTCTAACCAAGATAAGGAAATAAATACATACGAGGCAATTGGTGTCTTATTTTACTGTAAATATTGAAAAAATGGACCCTTTCAAACTCGCATATTACCGTAACAGCCGTGACTACATTATATATTGGCCGAAGTAGGAAATATGTCACAGTATATCTGGATGTTCTCTACTCGGTCCGCGCTAGAAAACAGGAACGACGAGAGTTACAATTCTATACACGTCACGTGCCCACAGCAGCGAACGCACGCGCACCGAAGAGAAAGGCTTTCATCGCTTGTTGTAACACATAAATTGAGTCTTGACGGGATCCGGAATGGGTCCTCGTTCGATAACACGCAACGACAAGTTGATTGATTAGTCCGTCGCTTTTCGTCTGTTTCGTCTTATAATGCAGAGATAATGAGGTAGTGAAACGGCGACTTCCTATTGGCTGCAGATAATACTTGTCCGGGGGGGGGGTATGATGAATTAGAAGGCTTCGATGGTGAACACATGCCCCGACAGAGATATCCTACGAGCGTCTAGCAGTACTTTATGCTAGAGCTTTCTATGATGAAACTATTCACAGGAAAAGCTGCACTGTCGCCTCATTGACCAGGTGCTTAAGCAGCAATGCGACTCCCGCACTTTCAGTGATCTCCACGCTGAAATAACTTCCAATTCATTCTCTAAAGCTACAAGGCATGAAACACGAAACGTCTGGAAACCGACGCCTATTGATTCAATCACAATGGGATGGATTTCCTTTACAAACTTTCGATGGACGACAATTTTCTCGGTAAATGCGGTTAAATGTGTCTGCGATTTCTTGTAAGTCCGCCACTTTCGCATTTTCCTCCAAATTATGAGTGGGTGGGAATTTTATCAAGCGACATTTTCGTCTCAATATTCAAAAAAAGAATCGTGTTGTGAAGCCCACAGACTCAAATTTCCGAACACATATTTGCCATCTTCAAGCCCTCAGTCACCTTAAAATGCCTCTAAACATTACGATTGGTACGTCAGAACTCATCTCTAGAATTGCTTAATTAAGTGCCATTCCATGAAGATGTATAGGGGGAAGTGAAGTTATTGTTCCACCTCGCACTGGATAGAGGTGAGTGGTCAGCTTTACGCCCCTGTCCCTTAACCCCGGGGAACAGATCCCGGTACCTTCTGCACAGGAAGCTGGATGGACTCCAGAGCCCGTCTGGACGCTATGAAAAAGAAAAAAAATCTTGACCTCGCAGGGAATCGAACCGCGATTCGCGGCCCTCCAGCCCGTAGCCTGGTTCCTATACAGCGTGAGTTGCATCTGGTATGTATGTATGTTAATTTGCCCCTCTGATCCATCGACGTGCCAGTTTCATACTTCACGGAGCGAGCCCTTCTTGAGAAGCCGCCGGTTGTGCAGCTACTCAAGAACCTCCCAGCATTTTACGGAACCTGAAGGTTCATTACTGTGCTCACAAGAGCCCTCCACTGGTCCCTATCCTGAGCCAAATTTATCCAATCCATACCAACCCATTCTATCTCCTAAGGTCCATTTTAATATTGTCCACCCACTAACGTCTTGGTCTTTCTGTTGGTCTACTTCCACCTGGCCTTCCCAACAATATTCTATACGCATTCCTCTTCGCCTCCATTCGTGCTACATGCCATGCCCATCTCATCCTCCTTGACTTGATCTTTATAATTATACTCGGAGAAGAGAACAAGTTATGGAGCTCTTCATCAATCGAAAAAATCAGTTCAAGTTCGAGACCCTTCGTGACATTTCGTAACAAGCTTATTTTTTGCGGTGATGAGTTTTTAGTCCCACGTCCAACCCCCAAGCTGGAGGACAACCACCTGTTTTTTGTCAGCTGCTGCTTATTCGATAAATTCGCAGCTAACCCCCATATCTGGAGGGCGTCTCCTCCATCCGCAAACTGAGGACGCGCCAGCCGCGGTGACAAGGGCCTCGTATACATTGGTTACAGAGGGCATTTCCTCGGGGGGTGGGGTATTTCAAGCTGCCGGGGCATGAAGCTCACCACTCCCCCTCCATCTAGTGCCTAAGTGATGAATAGTGGAGTTATACCTCCACTTCCAATGTCTTCATGACGTAGTGCTCAATTAATTAAGCACAAGGACACAGTGTAGTAAATGTTAGAGTACAAGTCAGGTGACTAGGAGCACAGTGGTTGTTCTTGGCTGTTAAAACTGACCTCAGTATTAATCATGGAATATTCTTGCGTTTGGTGCGGGAAGCTCTTTGCCAACACGCATGTTCATTATCTTGCTTGTATAAGGGTTGAGGGTGGCTGGATTTCAGATGCAACATGTATGTGTCGATGTGTACAGGGAAACAGACTGTACCGCATTCTTCTCACGGTACTCTGTGAGGTCATAACTTCAGTACATTAAATTCAAAGTCAAGGTGCAAATGACGGTCAGTCAGTCAGTCTGTCTGTCTTGGTGTCGAGCCCCAGATGATTCTTTTTATACGAAAGTTACTGTTCTGTCCATGTGGGGCGCCCTCTCTGACGACAGGTCGGGTCTGTCGTTTGTCAGTCGTCGGTAATATTAAGTCTCTTGTCAGTATGTATACTTATTTACAAGGTAATACGTAATATCTCCTTCAATGTACAGTACATACAAGGTCTCTGTCAGTCCAGGCTCAGTACAGCAGATACACACATTTATATGCTGACGTTGGTGGAACTGCTTGTGCAATACGGCAAGACAAACCGCCCGGCTGCGTACAGATAACGCTACTTACGAGACCCGATACGGGCTGACAACCACAGGTCACCCGAAGCGTGGGAAGGTAGGGCGCACCAAGCTGATATCGCAGAACTGTTCACTCGAGGCAACTCATGACAGACAAGTCTAGCCGTGACAGGGTTCACAGCAACAGCGGATTATGTCCTTACATATGTTCCGTAAGACAGAAAATTTCAGTACGATTTTCTGAGGTTCTGGGATATATTGCCGTGTAGTTTGATAGAAAGTTATCAACGTTTCGGAAAAAAACAGTACCTCCAATTTCAGTGTCTTTTACTCTGAAAATGGAAACGGTAGTTTCCTCCGAAACATTAAGCAGGAACAACACTACACGACAGTAGTTGCCTGACTGAACAAAACCAGGAAAGGTGAGGAGCTGTTTAACCCACCTGATGTTGGAGAAGTTAGACGCGACCACGAGGCCAGACAAATGTACAAAGTGGAACTGCAGTGTCTGAAGAGAACTGCAATTTACATGACTCCCTCATCACTAACGAAGCTGAGCCCTTCTTGAGAAGCCGCCAGTTGCTCTGCAACTCGAGAACTTTCCAGCATTTTATGGAACCGGAAACTTCATGACCGTGTTCACAAGAGCCCTGCACTGGTCCCTATCCTGAGCCACATTAATCCAACCCATAACATCCCATCCTATCTCTCTAAAATCCATTTTAATATTGTCCACCCACCTACGCCTTGGTCTTTCCAGTGGTCTCTTTCCTTCTGAATATCCCACTAATATCCTATACGCATTCCTCTTCGCCCCGATTCGTGCTACAGGGCCTGCCCACCTCATTCTCCTTGACTTGATCATTCTAATTATACTTGGAGAAGAGTACAAGTTATGAAGCTCCTCATTATGCAGTTTTCTCCAACCTCCTGTCACTTCATCTCTCTTCGGTCCAAATATTCTCCTCAACACCCTGTTAGAACCTTCAAGTAGGTGGTATATATAGTAATCACTGCGCTTTGAAGGGTTAAAATGTTAATATACAGCACGTGAAGTCTATATTACAGGAATAACAGTTCGAGGGGGATGTCGAAGCGCAGGTCCTGGGGGCCACACTCCGGTACCCCGAAATACAAACTGTAACGGAACTAATTCATTTCATTTAATCACTAAATCAGATCTGATCACTAATGAGGCCAGACTTTGTCATCATCAGAAAAATAGGACATTTTTATGCTGTTGAAATACGAACGGAAATATTTGTGGTCACACTTCCCACTTTCATGATGTCCAAAATGTAGGAAGGCTTTTGAAACCAAAAATTACAGGCACGGGCGTACCACTGACTTACAGCCCTTCTATGGGAAATAAAACTGCTCGTCTCCCAGGAGCACAAGAAATGGACCAAAAATGCAGAAAATTCGTACAGTTGCGATTACACTCTAATGGACTTAGGAAATAATTTTGGACATTTTTTAATTTTTCACTCTGAGCATTCTTTGGATGTAATGCTTCATTATTACGTTACTACTACAATAATATTCATATGGGCAAAACCAATGAAGTTTAGTTTAAACATTCTTTTAAACTGTGCTTGTTGTGATGACATATTTATACAAATAGGTAACAATGAAAGAAATGTATTCTCCATACATACTTCTTGATCTGACACCACTAATATCTTTATAATGTGATTTTTTTTACTATATAACTATAATTTGAACAATCACTCTAAGTAAGATCTAAAAGTTTGTGATGATGGTAAATTGTTACAATTAATATGTTGATGGATAATGGCCAGCAACATATTAATTGTAAATCACTCTAAGTGTTGGCATTACTTCCTCGCATCCCATGTCACTATAGAAACTCAATCATTGTTATAAGAAATTACCTAGTACTAACTGTGTATATCGGTGAATTAATGTTGTACAATTATTGTATATTACGGTGAAATTCTAATTTCTGGATTAACTAGGGTATAAAATTGCTCCCTGGGACCATGGAAATTATTTTTAACCATGTAACTCAAAACCTAACCTTAGTTTCACATTATTGAACAGAAACAAAGCATTGTTGTAGAGGCTTGAATGCGAGCTACTGTCTGCTTACTACTTCTCCATAACTACATCACCGTGACTAATTTCTAAATTACAGTGCCTGTTCTGTATGGGTGTGAAACTTGGTCTCTGACATTAAGGGAGGAACATAGACTGAGGGTGTTTGAGAACAGGGTATTGAGAATATTTGGCCCGAAGAGGGATGAAGTGACAGGAGGTTGGAGAAAACTACATAATGAGGAGCTTCATAATTTGTACTCTTCTCCAAGTATAATTAGAATGATCAAGTCAAGGAGGATGAGGTGGGCAGGACATGTAGCACAAATGGAGATAAGAGATATGCATATAGGATACTGGTGGGAAAGCCAAATGGAAAGAGACCACTGGGAAGACCAAGGCGTAGGTGGGTGGTTATTACAATATATCTTAGAGTGACAGAATGGAGTGATATGGATTCGATTGATCTGGCTCAGGATACAGACCAGTGTAGGGCTCTTGTGAACACGGTAATAATCCTTTGGGTTGCATAAAATGCTGGGAAGTTCTTGGGTAGCTGCACACTTGAAGGCTTCTCAAAAAGGGCCCAGCTTCACGAAGTTATACTATCTTTAATACACTCGGGGTCATAATGTATCGTATCCTCACTAAGATGTCAATTAAATGGCAAAATCAGGCTGCAAATTCTTATCGAGGCAAATATTTTTCGAACAGAAGTTGTACAGACAAATGAAATATATATTTTATGTCGAATACATCCAGTATAGGTATGCTTACATCTCGTAACGTGTTCCTCTACTAACAGTTCTCTGTACTATCATGAAGTACACCTAACAGATTCTATTTAAGTACGACAAAATCTAGTCAGAGAGAGATTATTTTTATTACCTTTTGCTGTTTCAGTCTTCAGTCAGTTCGCTTCCTCAGTTGCGCGAATGGTGTCCTCCATATCCGGTTCATATGCCACTTGCACATTCAAGACAATTTATAAAGTTACAGGAATCATTTTACGTAAATATATCTACAACGACAAAACCGACATACAAGCCACACGATAATGTTTTCAAAACGCTAACACATCGGTTAAAGTGGTTATTGGGCAAGATAATCACACATCACACAAACTCACTCACACATCACCTCTCCAAATGACTCGAGCATGGTCGCCCGCGGTTTCTAACATCTGCCTTACGAACTAGACACACAAAGAGATGGCTCTGATGTCGCAATGTCTACAACGCTGTTACTAAGACTTACATAAACATTATAAAAAGGTATTATATAGGGATTTGTAGATCTCCCAGCGGTGCTTGTGGAATGAAATTCCATGTAGTCGTAAAAATTAACCTACGTCTCGGATGAAAAAATCGCCCCTGTCTTCAAGATCGAAAAATAAGCTTTTCTTGCAACTTGGTTCACGCTGATTTCTTGCATGGTCTATTACTCGATTCTGAAGATGGAAGCAACATGTCCCTTCGAAACGTCTGTTGACTTTCAACGGACTACACGGCGTTATATGAAAAAAAATAGAAATCTCTGTTAGTTAATTAATTAACAATTACAACAGGTATTGTCCACGGAATTGCTGCATTCGAACGTTCTGCCATCTGCTGAGAATTTCACGAATCAATGGATTTTGATCTTTCTGGTCAAGTCTTTCTATTACCCCTGATACTACACTAGCGCTATCTAGACAGAAGAAGTTGGCATAACGCGCAGAATTTCCTGCAAGCGCGGGAATATCGTGTTTTAGTCGTCCTAATTTCGCTGTAAGTTGCGTAAACAACAAAACAATGTTATAATATTAATTATTGCTTACCTAGCGTGTTTATAACATTAGTGAAATAATACAGAAGTCTTATTTGCTTGTGTTATTTACGATGTGTTATTATCTGTTTATTGAAAGCATTAAAGGTGGTGTGTTCAGAATGATAATGACATCGTGTGCAACAAACGCTGTGTTGTGTGCCGCCATGACTGTGGACCCCGCGAATGTGATCCTCGACAAGCAGACAGGTAATTGAAGTTGAACTTATTCATTAAATGAAGTTTCGCTTTGTAGCAATTTGTAGTAATTTTACAATTATACAATTTCACGTCTTTCAGGCAACCCAGCAAATTGGCTCTAGCACTTGGATTCTCGGAAACACTGATTTTATTATCATTGGAAGGTATACAATCTGAGTGACTGATAGCCTTGTTAATTTGTCATACATGAAATAGGATTTTAAATGTAGGGGAAACAATGTGTGTATGGTTGTCTCGTCACCAAAATACAGGACAAAATAATGTAAAAGAAATCCATAAAATTTGGCAGAGTCAAAATATATTGGAAAAAGAGTTACAAATCAAAATTTTGTTCACAAATAAATTAAGAGCTAGTCAGATTCGAGGGATGTTTGCTGCGTTATAGTTCAGAATATTGTGTCTCCTCAACTTCTTTCAAAATAAAATAAAATAATGTAAATTTTAGTCTATGAAATGCCTTTCATTTTACATGGCTGTGAAATTTGGCTTCCCATCCTGTAGGAAGGCCGCATTGAGAAGACTGTGTGGACCCAATGGGGAGGAAGTAACGGTGAGGAGGTTAGTTAAATCTGCATAATGGGGAAATTCGCAGCACGTGCCTCCCATAAATTATTATTAGATGAATCGAATGAAGAGAACTGAGAATATCAAATTATGTAACTTGCCTGATTGATATATACAAAATGTTAATTGGAAAATCTGAACAGAATAGAACATTTACGTGACCTAGACATAGATGGGAGAATAATGGGCATATTAGAATTTAATCTAAGGTGTTGGGGTGAGGACTACAATCACTTAGTGAAGACGAGGCATAAAGGTGAGCTCTTGTGTTCTGCACAGAAAGATTTTCAGATTCCGGGAGTGACTGAAAATACCTTGACCAGCTGAGCAACTCTCAGAGCCTCAAGAAGAACCCTGCTCCATGTAGCTAGGTGACTGAAATAATCGCATGACTGTTTACAACGACAATATTTTTGAAAATGCATTCGGGACCTTATGCCACTTTCGCATGTTCCGTCTGTTTTTAATCAGCTGAGCAACTATCAGTAACCAAGAGGAAGACCGGCGAACATTCAAGCAGGAAGCAAACAGCAAGCAGGGTAGGAAATCTACCATTTTTATTATTCTGTTTGTATACTTGCTGTGGTTAGTCTTCGACCCTGAAAATGGAAGCAATTTGTTCCATCGAAAAGTTCCTAAAATTCTGCGAAACTGTACGGCGTCACAGAGCGGGTTGGCAGATGGTAAAGTTCTAGACTTGTCGACGGGTGGTGCGTGTTTCGAATCTCAGTCGGAACCCGGCTGTCCTGACAGAGTTCTCATAGTTTTCCTCAGTCTCTCGGGGTTATGGCGAGACAGTACCTCAGTCCAAGGCGGCTTACTTCCAAATAAAATCCAAATCATCATTCCCTTATCATTCAGCCACGTGAGACTATGTAGTCTAGCTACTGCAATCGTCGTTAAATGACACAAAAATAAACATGGCGTCATTTCGCAGAATATAGTTCAACTAACTAACAAGCTACATGGAGATTAGCCCTTCTCGAGAAGCTGCCAGTTGTCCAGTTACTCAAGAACTTCACAGCATTTTACAGCCCGAATTTTCATTACCTTGTTCACAAGAGCTCTCCACTGGCCATTATCCCAAGCCAGATCATTCCAATCCACACCACCTCATCATATCTCTCTAAGATATATTTTAATATCATCCACCCACCACCGTCTTGGTCTTCCTAGTGGTCTCTTTCCTTCTGGTTTTCCCACATCCGACAAAATAGCATTCTTCATCTAACTAACCTCATGGAGCTGAGCCCTTCTCGAGAAGCTGCCAGTTGGTCAGTTACTCAAAAATTTCCCAATAGTTTATGGAACCAAAAGGTTCATTACCGTGTTAACAAGAGCTCTCCACTGGTCCCTATCCTGAGCCACATCATCCCAGTCCACACTACACCATCCTCTCTCTAAAATCCATTTTAATATTATCCACCCACCTCCGTCTTGGTCTTCCTAGTGTTTTCCTTCCTTCTGGTTTTCCCACCGATATCATATATGTACATTCCTATTCTCCCCATTCGTGCTACATGCTCTTCCCATGTCATCTTCCTTGACTTGATCATTCTAATTATGCTTGGAGAAGAGTACAAGTTATGAAGCTCCTCATTATGCAGTTTTATTATTCTTCAGCGCAGGCACAAATTAACTTTAACTTCTTAGACAACTGGTTAATCGGTGAGAGGTTTACTTACGTTTTCAGTAAACTGATTAGTTAGTCATGTCCTTCAGATAAGCACGTGTTTTCATCACGCATAGCCACTACGCCTGGTCCCTTAGCCCCTTTTCTCACGCTCCACCAGGCAAGCAAATAGCTCGGCTCTTTCCTGTGCCGAACTGAATCGGGTTACACGTGCGTTTTGAACTGGATCAGCTTCTCCACGGCTCTGTTGCCATGGGAACATCTAGTTTTCAGTGGCGGCTCGTTCTATCACGTCTTGTAATGTAATTATCACAAAGCTTTCGACAGTCCGGTATATACAGCCATGTAACCCTTTGAAATTCAGCAGATGTTTTTGTAAAAAAAAACATGTCGCCTCCATCTTCAGGGTTGAACAAAAAGCGAAGCTAGAATCCAGCATGAAGCAGGCAGCAAGCAAAGTACATGTTGGTTTCTTATTGGCTTAGTCTTTAGTCATTAAGACGTGTAGGCTTGAAGGTAGATGCCAACATTTAGGAGTAACACGAAACTTCCATCATCAGGGTTGATATGCGTAAGTTGAGACAGGTTATATAAGCGGGTCTCACACTTTATGTTCCTCATTGCTATTGGACCACAGAGGGTTTTCCGTCACCTCAATTACTAGCTTTTCCAAGTGCTCTTTTCTAGGCGGGCATGCGGTAGCGTAGTTGGTTGAGGCACCATTCTACAAGCCGGAAGGTGACGGGTTCAAGTCCCAATGAGATTATTGGATCTTTTTTCAGTTGACCTATCTCTTCTAGCCGCACTATGGCCCTGGGGTCGACTCAGCCTCTTAACAGAAATAAGTACCAGGAATATTCTTAGAATGTTCTTGTGAGTAAAGGGTGGCCGGAGCCTAGGGCTGACAACCTTGCCGCCATCTATGAGCCGATTGTCTAGAAAATGTGGGAATCTCAACATCTCACAACCCTATGGGCCTCCCCGGGCTGTTACAGGGATGCCTTTACTTCCTTTGACTTTTAATAATATTTTGCGAGAGGAACAGTTTGTGGACCTCCTCATTATGCAGCTTTCTTCAATAACGTGTTACTATTTTCCTCTCAGTTTTAAATGACCCCCTCAATGCCCTGTTCTCAAACAACAGATGTGTCCGCACTGCTTTATTATCAGCTGACAGTCATGGGTTTCGGGAGCATGTTGGCCTTCTCCTCTATCCTGAGGAAGGAGGCAGAAAGTTCTTCCGAAATGTCACTTTTCTACCAAAATATAAGTTCATTCCAGCACACTGTACTTTCATGGATTCCGTTTTTCATACTTCTTCAAACCACTCTGGTAGCTATATGTACCACCGATTTTAACGTTAACAATTCTGAGTTTTGTCCATATTTGTGTGTCACGTCAGAGTAAACTGATATTTCTTCCATAATCATCATTAAATAGAAAGTCTTTGTTAAGAAGACATATTTCTTTTCTGTGAGGCGGAATTACAATTTTTAATTATCGTCACGATTTAGTGGTTACTATAGACGGGGTGTGGATTGATGAATGGATTTATTGACCACTTATACACACCATTCGGAACTACAAGTAGTTACCGCGCTATCGCTTATCCCCGCACTTTTCAAGTCACCACAGCACTAGCTAAGATTTTTTTTCAGCCTGCTGCGTCTTCATCAGCAGTTCCTCGGCAACGGCTTCTAACAGTGGAGACTGTTCAGCTTCACACGGTCAGGTTCTGCCTTCTTAGCCTCCGGTGCAGAACTGAACACTTAACTGACAACTAATTGGGTTGCCCCAGTTGTTTTCGTTATAACCACTTTGCACGGACCAAGTAGGAAACACCGTTTCCAACAGTAACTCTATTATTATGTGTGTATTCATTGCAGCGGGATCGTATTAACCGATCCGTTGCCTAGAAACGGGTTGCGTAACGCCGTTGTTTATTCCCCTGTTGCATATCAACTTCAACACTCGTTTGTTTCGAAGTCGTTGCCTAGTAACAATATTATGATAGGCGAACTTTCGGTTTCGGAGTGGTAACTGTCTAAAACGTTCGGTTGTGCCTCCTGTCGACATTGCAACATTGCCCAGGTGACTATTGTTTTAGTCATAGTTTCAGAGGGAATTGGAACCGGGTTTACCTCACCGGTTTCCCTCCGTCCAACTTGTCCGTGAGTCTGCGCAAATAAACCAACGTCAGAATTTGTTGAAGCCTCTACAGACAATGACAATAGAAAATTAATGTATCGGAAAGCATAACTTTGATAAATTTCTCAGCTTTTGTATTGAACTTGCCTGGAAGTTATGTTGTGACGTCAGTAGTCACCGCCATTACAGAGCGTTAGTGGCTTGCCTCTATATTCCAGGTGGGAGATCAAGTGACCCCTGTCTTTCAGTAGAGTATGCTACCCGCTCGGATTTCCCGACTTGCAGTTTCTTGGTTTATCTCTGGTGTACGTTATACAGTACCGAATGATAAATTTACGATACACAATGAAGACACTGAGGGAAAACTGTCGAGTTATTTTATGTACTAACTGAGTAAGTTTCTAAGTAACTAATTAATTACAAAAATTACTTATTATTATTATTATTATT
>NW_019721002.1:713736-763476 GCF_002891405.2 Cryptotermes secundus | reverse complement strand
TTCCCTGCCAATCTTCATTCCACCAATTGCTCCACAATCACCCTCACCTATCATCTGTGCTGGTACAGTAGGCCAGAAGTGGCCGCAGTACAAGGGACTTAGTCCCACCCCACTAGCAATAAAAAAACTAAATGGCTGTTTATGTTGCTAACTGTTTAACCGAGTGCACAGAGGTACTGGGTTTTCGGACTTTGTCCATCGTCCGGATTCTAAATAAGTAAGGAAAAATAGTTATTTAAAATCCGGACGATGGACAAAGTCCGAAAACCCAGTTCCTCTGTGTGTTTTACACCATCGTCAGAACCCTATAGTAACTACCTGTTTAACTGAGTGACTGGCTGAGTTACTGATCAACAAATTAAGTAAGTAAATAAACGAGGATCAAATAAACTAATACAAGGAATAACTGAGTAAGTTATTAACATAGAAACTGCTTAAGAAAAATACTGGTTGGGTTACTGACCACCAGACAAACTAAATGACTGACTATCTGATTAACTGCCAGATTGGCTAACTAAAATGTTTAAGTAGGTAATTAACTATGCGACAACTAGCTACCTACAGAGCCACCACATAAAGGTCCCCGTCAGCTTAGCAGAGAGTTAATCACTTACCCCGTCTTAATTTTGTGCGTATATGTATTGTACAAAGAACAGCTTTTTCAGTTTTTAGTTTATTTTGCTTTTAAAATCAGTACACTTTTACGCTTTTATAAGTTGCAGTTATTTATCAAGATTTTGCAAACTTAAGAAATAAAAAAAAGTTTCATATTTTGATAAGTTCGGGTTTACTTTATAACTTCCCCAGCACATTGTGTGACCCCCCTAACGAACTAGTTGCTCCCTCCATGGGGGACGCGTCTCACAGTTTGCAAACCCTTGCCGTACAGTGTCCGGGGGCAGGGGGCTAGTTCACAGCACTGGACTACGTGAGAGGAGCAGATCTCCGCTATCTGAATCGCCCTTAAATATAAATCGAGTTAGTCGAGATTTTTAATATGAATCCGGTCTTCTCATTTTCACGTTGGGATGGGTTTAATTACGTGGGATTAAGGGCTCCGTGTCCCTTTTGAAAGCACTTCATAAGGGCGATACTAGCTTCATGCCCGAACGATGAACGCGATATTAAAAGTTCCTTTAATCCGTTCAAAATAGAAAAAGGGGGTGCGGGGCTCTTGCACTTTGGTTCGTAATGAAAGAGAGGCGAAATTCCGAGGATTTAGAGCTTCATGATTCGTTCTTTGGTTCCTTGTTTCAGCTTCATTGGCGGTGGTTGCCGAGTTCTGTACTAGGCACACAGGCAGACCGCCCCTAAATACATGCAACATTGCAATATTTGGAAGGCCGCTCTAGTAACATGGGGAAATGCGTGACATAGTTTAGGGTACTATACCAGCACTTCACTGGAAATGTTCAGGGAACCCCTAGAAACTTCCTTGAAGATAGTCAAGTCCCTGCCGAGATTCGAACTGGATAGCTCCTGATTACAAGTCATGAGTTTTTACAGCTTACAGCGCAGTAGTAAAAGTAAAGTATAGTTTTTTATTGCTAGTGGGGTGGGACTAAGTCCCTTGTACTGCGGCCACTTCTGGTCTATTGTACCAGCCCCAAATGATAGGTGAGGGTGACTGTGGAGCAATGAAGATTGGCAGGGGGAACCGAAGTACTCGGAGAAAACCTGCCCCAACGCCAATTTGTCCACCACAAATCCCACTTGACCAGACCCGGGATCGAACACGGGCCGCCGCGGTGGGAACCCAGCGACTAACCACTTGAGCTATGGGGCGGCCCAAATACATGGTACAAAAATAGAATTAACTATAAACTTATTATAAAACTAAAGTTATGGAGTAAAATATGGTAAAAAACTCTTAATGTGATATTGCATGTCATGAAGTCAGTTGTTGCATCTTGTTGTTATATTCCCGCGGACATAATGGTATATTCAAGACTTGTAGACATACAGGAAACTGCTTGGGGGTCCGTGGTATAGATGTATTACTTGACATTAATCTGGAAATTATGTGACAATAATAGCTGTTAAATTTATTGTAATTAACTATTGGTTTGGTATCGATGGTATAGTTGTATTATTTACTTCCTGTCCGGCCGGTGCCTCATCTTACAGTGTATTTTGTCCGCTCTGTTGGGAATAGAGATTGCAACTCGTTTGTTGAGGTCTGTTATTTGTGAAGTCGGTGCAAGAGAATGGGGGAGGGGAGGGGGGTATTGATTGTGTTTGGTATTCATCTATTATTACGTCATATATTTTCTTTTCCTTGGCACTACAGCCCCAGTGGGCCTAGGCCTACCTCCACGAACTTCTCCGTTCACTTCGGTTTTTCTAGATCTTACACATTCGGCAGGACTCTTTGGGCGGGTGACCAACTCGTCGCAAGGCCTCTACCTGTACACAAACACAGAAAAACGCACACACACAAAATAAACATCCATGCCCTGAGTGGGATTCAAACCCACAATCCCGGTTTCCAAGCGAGCGAAGAGAGTACATGCCACATCATATATAGGGTTAAAAAATTTAAGTAAAATTATCGTTCAGTTGTATATTTTGTTTGTTGACTTCATGAATATGAAATCTTTCGTAAGTATCCAGTGTTCGGCATTTCTTGCCGATGTATAAAATTTCCAATGTTTTGCCCATCGTGCTGTATTCATGTGTGGTGTCCAATATATGCTGAGTAAATATGGAGTTTTGTCCGTTATTTTTTTTATGCCTCTTTTGTGTTCTCAGAATCTGACTTAAAAGTACGTCCTGCTTGTCCTATACATTTCAGCGGACAGTCAGCACATTGTAGCTGGTAAATTCCGCTGAGGTTGTACTTATTATTTTTGTTTTAATTTATTTGTAAAAGGTGTTTAATATTGTTCTTTTTCCTATAAGAGATACCAACTTCAGTATTCTTAAATAATTTGGTAATAGTTCTGATTTCATGACCGAAAAAGTAAAGGTGGTCCATTTATTTTTTTTGCGTTGTATTTTTAACCTTGACCGTTATGTTGTTGTGTTGTGACGAATTCCAGAAAAAGAATTGTATATTTCTCTGAGTACTTCGGTTTCCCCTGCCAATCTTCATTCCACCAATTGCTCCACAATCACCATCATCCGGAGCTGGTACAGTAGACCAGTAGTGGCCACAGTATCACGTGGACTCAGACTCAAGCCCCTATGAAAAAAAAAACGAACTCCATGGTGCTGAGCCCTTCTTGAGAAGCCGCGAGTTGTGCAGCTTGTCTGACCCATACAGATCCAACAGTGTCATCTCGGTTAGTGGACTCGACCAGATCCACTGCGCATTCTCTTGAGAGCTGCCAGGACTAACAACACGGACTGTACACGTGTTTCATATAATCTTCACTTCAGTAATATATAGATGCATAATCCTAATTTTGTGTCCTCGTTCTTTGTTTGCCTGTCTTATATCTTACATCTGGAAACATGCGGAAACTTTGGGATATTACAGAACTCTGTATTTCAAGATCCCGTTGGACGTTCTTAATCAGACGTCTGTGTATTAAGTCCGTCAATAATGCAACACTCATGCACATGTCGCAAGTGCACTTTTCGTGACACTGCAAATACTGGGACGGAACTCTGACAAGTCTGTTCTACTGACGCAGTACTACCTGGGTTCATTCAACTGGACACGCTCGAGAACTCGAGAACCCAGTTTTTGTACAACAGGAAATTGGAGTTTTCCTCCTGTAAGACGGGGCACCGCCTCTTTCCAGCAACTTTGTTCCAGCTTAGGTTAGCTTCTCTAAATGAGAAGTTTCAACTTTGTTGGGTGGAGAAATGTGACCCTACTTCATACGGTCTCGGTGTTAACGCCCCTTGACCTCGTTTTCTATGTCTGGACAAAAAGTGCATTTAAAGAATACTTCTTTCTGCAACGCGACGTTGTGTAGCCCGGTAGAACTTCGCTGGCGTTTCGGAGGATCTTACTGCCTCCATTCTCACCGTCGAAGATTAGACCAAGAAAGCTACCATCAAGAAGGAAACAGCTTTACCACGTTCGCTCCAGTTGCCACTTGTATCTGTTAGACATTTTGTATATCGCGTTTCGATTTTCGGAACCGGTGACTGAAATATAGACAAAGACTGTAATTTTCGACTTTCATTCTGAATAAATTCTGAATTAAAAATGTAATTAAAATCCGCGGATCATACTAGGTAGTGAACAAGACAATATATTGTGGCATGTAGACACGTTGCTAGGCAACGACCGCGAACTAAGCAATTATACAACAGCTGTTGTTAAATCCGGTTATCGATCCAAAATCCTTTTATAGTCACAGTCCATACACGTGACAATTCATTGTAAACAGCTCCACACATGGAAAAGAGACCTTAATCAGAAGCTTTCAGTCGCTCACCTGGTGAAGTTGTCCCCTCCTTATGGTAACTAAACCTCACGTACAGTAAGTATAATAATTACTTTGGACACTGTCATTCGCATTGATATTTTTAAAACACAATATTTCGGAAACTGGAACTATTTCCTTCATCAGGTAAAAGAGAGGAGCACTTGCTACTCAGCTGCGTCCAACAGAAAGGACCAGACTCGATTTCCTATATCCAGATAATGGAGAAGTGGTCTCCCAAAATTTTGCTGCTGCAAAACTTGAAACGCTGGGCAAGTCCAAATTATTAGTCACGCTTACTGTGACACAGATTAGTCAGGAACGTTTATAATGAGAGTGTTCGTGTAGGGTAACGTTCTGAATTTATACCCGGCAGGTATTCACTTCGAATCCGGGTCGTGACACCAACAGCCCTGACGGTTTTCATGATTTTCCTCAATACTCGGGACAGTGGGGAATCTGGGATAGCGTAGTCGGTATAGTGACTGGTTACGGGCTGGACGAACGAGGAGTCGGAGTTCGATCCTCGGTAAGGGCAGAAATATTCTCTTCTCCACATGTCCATACCGACTCTTGTGCCCACCCAGCCTCCTATCCAATGGATACTGTAGGCTCTTCCGCCGGGGGTAAAGCGGCCGGGGCGTGAAGGTGACAAATCAAGTCCAACTAGTGTCGAGGTCAAGAATATGTGGATCTATACACCCATTCCCTCATACGCCTTCGTGGTGTAGTGCTTAATTAGGTAAGCATAGGGATAAGTTTACCTTTTTTACATTTTCTCGGAGCAGTTGCTTCCTTCGAAATGCCTTTCAGTTCACCAATGATCCTGGCATTTGGCGTTAATATTTTGACATTAGTACTAACATAGGAGCACGGTAGCGTAGTTGGTTTAAGCACTATGCTACAAACCGGAGGGTCGCGGGTTCGAGTCACGATGAGGTGGATTTTTTCAATTTACCTAAACCTTCCAGCCGCACTGTGGCCATGAGGTCTACTCAGCCTCTAACAGAAATGAGTATCAAGAATCTTCTTGCAGGGTAAAGGGCGGCCGGCAAGTAAGGCTGACAACCTCACCGCCATCTGTGAGCCTCGACGTCTCATAACCCTATGGGCCTTTAGGGCCTGTTACGGGGATGGCTTTACTTTTGTTCTTACGTAATAACAGCGTTGTAAAATAATCCAGAGACAGATAAACGTTTATAATTGTGATAATTATCGATTTGCGAGAGCCGCCACTGAACCCTGGACAGAGGGAGATGAATGTAGTCTACATTCTGAGAAACTAATCGCTTGCATATGGCGCACTCTTGGGCGTTTTTACGTCATTTATATCGTAACGGGAGCTTAAGCAGACGAGTTCTAAATTGAATCACTGTTAACAGATGGCAGCACTGTAGAAACTTTTCAGTTTCTCAAAAGAGGCGACATCTAATGGCAAAAAGAACCACGGTACTCAAAAGGAACTCATGACTCTCGTATTGAGACAATACAAGAAATGATTCCACTGCAGAAAATCTCTTCTCCCCCCCTCCCCCTCACCTCATTTAGTATCTGCCCTTCTTCGACCGAGAGAATCTCTGTAACGTGTCCTTTTTTTTTGTATAACATGAATCAAATGAACCCATAATGATGGAGTTAAATCTGTACGCCTGTAATCATGTAATGCTTGGGAAGAACTTCCCTTGCATTTATGTAATCCTCATTACTAACTTAACACCAGGATATCACTGGCTTCTGTTCTGAAGCCAGTTCAATCCAAGTACTTTATGATATGAGAACCTTCTTGTATGAAAGCTACTGTCCTGTCCTTGTGGTGCGCCCTCTCTGACGAGAGGACGGGTCTGTCATGGTCAGTAGTACTTAGTCCATTGTCAGTATGTACACCTATTTACAAATTGACTCTTAATTTCTACTCCTATGTACAATATATACAGAGCGTCTCAGTCCAGGCTCAGTACAGCAGATTATGTCTTATCTCTAGAAGCTTCCGCTACAACGGCAATCTAGTCACTTGACACACACTGCAATGTTTATGAGAAACGAGTGCTTCCATGTTCAGTGTAAGAGGAAGCTTTGCAAGTAATGATCCAGAAGCAGATTACACTACACCTGGATAGTTTCCGAGACCTGGGACTAGCCCTATTTGTCGCCTGATTTTTCCTGCTCACTTGCTTGATTTAGTCGTAAACCCTGGCCGCGCCATAGCTCAAGCGGTTAGTCGCTGGCTTCCCACCGCGGCGGCCCGGGTTCGATCCCGGGTCTCGTCAAGTGGGATTTGTGGTCGACAAAGTGGAGCTGGGGCAGGTTTTCTCCGAGTACTTCGGTTTCCCCTGCCAATCTTCATTCCAACAATTGCTCCACAATCACCCTCACCTATCATCTGGGCCTGGTACAATAGGTCAGAAGTGGCCACAGTACAAAGGACTTAGTCCCACCCCACTAGCAATAATAAAAAAATAGTCGTAAACCCTGAAGATTGCGGCAATAATTTTCTGTGAAACGTCGCTGAACTTCTGCTGACTACATGATATCACACTCAGTCGCCGCTTTATGGTTGTTGATGAATAGACTTATTATTTCCATTTTCCTCTAATGTAAATTTGAGAGAAGCCATCTAAATTTTGGGTGATTTTTCGGTAACCATATCAACCCTTATGCCTATTTCGCAGTATGTATTCAGCCATTTGGTTTCATTAAGCATTGCTGGAATTACTGACGTTTATTACGATATCGAAAATTGCCATATTGAAAAATTAACAATTATCGATACTGAAAAAAAATGCCAATATACTAATAAATACATTCCTCTGGAGAGCGGCAAATGATTCCACTGGTATTTTATATTAATAAAAGTGACAGTTGAATCGTAAATTATGATGTTTACAGAATTAAATTATAAATTCAACAAAGTCAAACTGCGTGAATATTCAGTATAATCGTTAATCAGGTGATGGTTTAACTGCCGTAACGACGGGAGCAACTCAACTAGCGATCTGTGTAACGTACCGTTAAGCTATACACGCATTCTGCCGCGTGAAACAGCGGTAAGTCTCTAGCCTCGTACTCGGCGGCGCGCGGTTCGAACTCCATCTGGGCCATCGGTTATCCTGACCAAGTTTCTTTGTACTGTCACTCAGCACCGCCAGGAAACTACAAGGATTATTATCTCAGACAGGCCACGACCTCTTCCTCTGAGATCCTTTCCAGTTCACCATTCATCTATCCGTCCTGCTATTCGATGCTCTATAGTTCAGCTACTGACAGGGCCGTAAACTAATACACAGCCCAGAAACTATCCGCGACTCTGTCCTGCCCTCAAGTTCACGGTTCTCTTTACACGGTAACTCCGTAGCCTTATTTTTTTATTGTTAGTGGGGTGGAACTAAGTCCCTTGTACTGCAGCCACTTCTGGCGTATTGTACCAGCCCAAGATGATAGGTGAGGGTGATTGTGGAGCAATTGGTGGAATGAAGATTGGCAGGAGAAACCGAAGTACTGGGAGAAAACCTGCCCCAGCGCCACTTTGTCCACCACAAATCCCACTTNACCAGGCCCGGGATCGACCCCGGCCCGCCGCGGTGGCAAGCCAGCGACTAACCGCTTGAGCTATGGCGCGGGCATCAACTCTGTATCCTTGGTCCGCGCCCGAAGTGACATCAAGCCTTTTTTTCTTTTTTACTTTCGTGGGGTGGGGTGAGACTGAGTCCACTTGGTACGCCGGCCACTACTGGTCTGTTGTACCAGCCCCAGATGATAGATTATGAGCGTGGAGCTGTCGGTGGAATGAGAATTGGCAGGGTAAACTGCAGTACTCGGAGAAACCTTTCAACACTGCCACACTGTCCACCACAAATCCCATATGACTAGACCCGGGCTGGAACCCGGGCAGCCGCGGTGGGAAGCCAGCGACTAACCGCTTGAGCTATGGACCGGCCTTTGTATGAGGCGTTAAAATATGTAGTCGGCTCTGCAACTGGACAACATTTTGGAGCCTACACTCCGTACTTCCATACTCATAAAATAGACAAGTTTACAATTTAATGACGTCACTGTCAGCATTGTCCTCGGCTGAAGCACCGATAAGCATTACGTTTCACATATGAGGTTTCAGTTTTGCACAGATGCTCAGGTCTGTTGTATTTCTTTGTTTGTTGTGTCTGTACGATATTTTACGATCCTGTCAGCAGACGGACTATATAGAACCGAAAACTAGGATGGTAGACGAATTAAAGGGATTTAGAAGAAATATTCTGTTACCTAATCAGATAATATTCCGATATTTGCTTGTAGGACTGAAGAAAACCACGTACAAACCTCAACCAAGATATGTGACATACCGTTGCGCTGACCTGTTTGGGTTCTTTATTGTGTAGCGGTAACAACGCCAACTTCGCAGCTGGACACATCATAACTGTATAGGGACAAGAACAAACACTATGTGACCAGTTATGTGATTGTTTGCGTACGCTACGTCGCATGCTCGAGCTCTCCCCCGCTCCTACATCATTTGCCTAAAATAAACGGAGGTTACTTTCCGAATAGTCCTCCTGCGTTGCGTTCCCATCTTCCATAATCCAGAGTTATTATGTGATGGGGCGTCGCATATAAAATGCAGTACTCTTCAAACTCAATAATTCACATGTCTACTCCCCTACACTACCTAAAAATATATTATTTAGTCTCTTTAACAGATCTCTGCCATTTATTTCTGACTTTGAACGTGTAATTACGAGGATTCATAAGGAAATTACTCTACTTGCAGCCCAAATATATCCTTA
The DNA here is from genome assembly GCF_002891405.2 of Cryptotermes secundus. Classification (NCBI taxonomy): domain Eukaryota; kingdom Metazoa; phylum Arthropoda; class Insecta; order Blattodea; family Kalotermitidae; genus Cryptotermes; species Cryptotermes secundus. Next base: position 754,316 of record NW_019721002.1, on the reverse strand, counting down.
TAAAATCATTTCTTCGTGAACGTCCGTCTGTATCTTATAATTTACTGCTCTCTGAATAAGCACAGACACTGAGGCAACGCGCTTACACCCGACAGTCCGTTGCTATGGTAACCTGGGGCCTGAATAAGGACGATGATAGATCTCACGCTTACAAAACTTTCTTTTGTATATAACATTCTTTTTCGGAAGTACAGTGACTACTTGCTACTTTTCTATGTGGGTTGCCATAGCAACGAATCCCTTTTAACTTTAAATAAACAGCATAGGTCGCAACAGTAGGCAATCAATATTGTCACGGTAGGGGCGACTTATAAAACGTGATTTGGATTGGATGATCGGATTTATTGCCGCTTTATACATTCACACAGTTCGCGGCTACACGCAATACAGCGCTATCGCTATTCTATACACTTCATTTCACCGTTACACACGCACTGGGATCCTCAGTCTTCACTTGTCGTATCCTGGCAACGGATTTACAGTATTTTCAATGTTACATCAAATCATAAGTGAAGGCTTCTCTGCACAACCTAATTATTTCCTTGCCATTTTTTCTCAATCACCTTCGAGTGCCGTCTCCAGAACGCTACCCGATTCTAATCCTAGCTGCTTGAGATCCTCATTATATATCCTCGGGGCGGACCTCACAGAAAACACCGATTTCTATTATCAAGGATGTGCGTTTACTGTACCGGTACCTAGTAATAGACGTCTTATTTTTAAGTACGTGCGTGCTGCGGGAATCTGTTTACTAGCCCGTTGCCTAGCAATGAGTATACACGTAACTTTATGATTAGATGGTAGAACATCAATTGTATGTGTGCTCTATCCGTGACCTCGTTGCATATGGAGATATTCTTACGTGATAGAGTGACTATAAAGGGAGTTTGGATTGGTTATCGGATTTTTTGGACACTTTAACTCATAACTCGTGATTACACGTTACAAATCACAATCACACATAAACTAGTGTTCTCAGTCACGTAGCTTGGTAACAGTGGACGTTCCTCTGCTTCCGGGCTCACGTACTCGCAGGCTGGCGGCCATCTCTCACCAACCTCATACTCTTCTAACTACATCTCAAGACTCTCGTAATTACAGCTGGTCCTCGTTATATATCCTCGGCACTGACCTCACAGAAAACACCGCTTCCAACAGTTAGAACATCGTTCTGTATTACTCAGCCGTTACATAGCAATGACTGTTTCTATGGCTCCATTGTTCTTAACTTTGACAAGATATGCCACAATGTTATTCATTTCCTGTTTTAAGAGTTCCAAGCGCGTATTGTATGAAAACATTTGAATTATTTTTTCGGTTTCAGAATTCAGCGGAGTTTGAAGACTTAGGAAAAGTAAGTACACTGGGCTAATAGAGAGGTTTCAGATTGTATCTGTGTACTGAGTCCCTTACTTCAGCAATACGTTTTTCTTATTGCTAGTGGGGGTGGGACTAAGTCCCTTGTACTGCGGCCACTTCTGGCCTATTGTACCACCCCCAGATGAGAGGTGAGGGTGATTGTGGAGCAATTGGTGGAATGAAGATTGGCAGGGGAAACCGAAGTACTCGGAGAAAATCCACCCCAGCGCCACTTTGTCAACCACAAATCCCACTTGACCAGACCCGGGATCGAACCCGGGCCGCCGCGGTAGGAAGCCAGCGACTAACCGCTTGAGCTATGGCGCGGCCTTCAGCAATGCGTTACTGTTGATGATGTTTCGTGTTGCTTACTGCTCCCACGCCTGTTCAGTAGAGTAACGGGTGCGGTACCTGCACAATGCAGTCGCTTCGTGACGGTCTGGTGAGAATCCTCGGCTCAGCTCACACTACAAACCGTATTTTCAATTCATTAAATTTAAAACAATATATTCCGTTTTCTGTTCGTGAAAGTCGCTTTTCCAGTGGGGATGATGTTCAAGAGACTGTGTTGCGAAGGCCAACAGTTTGTTGTTGTTTTTGTTATTGTTCTTCTGCTTCGTTTCATGCCATATCCTGGTCCGACTTCACGTAATCATACCAGGTAGTCACAGGACTTGTTTCACTTATCTCCCAGTTGACATTCTGCCCGAACTGTTTAAAGAATTTTGTCTGTGTTGGTCCGTCCCACTTTCTTGTCGCAACATTACTACACAATGAGGAGCTTCATAACTTGCACTGATCGGCAAATATAGTTAGAATTATCGAGGATGAGATGGGAAGGGCATATAGCACGAATGGTGACAAGAGGATTGCATGTAGGATATTGGTGGGAAAGCCAGAAAGAAAAATATCTCTAGGACAACAAAGACGTAGTAGGGTGGATAATATTAAAGGGTATGTTTTGAGTTATTGAGTGCTCCTTGTATGGTTCTGTTATTCTTTCACTAGTGTCAATGCATTCCAGCAGCCCTTGTTAATAACATCTGTTATCAGTAACGTTTCTGGAGAGTGTTCGCAAGCCTCTCACTATGTCAGAGAGTAAAATGCTGTAATGAGCCCCGTGGGACTAGAACCAGGAATCACAGTGCTGTCGAGGGCCAGCAGCAATTTAACAGTCAGTCAGTTGAGTGAGCTAAGAGTTGCGGTTGTGAGAACTGAGAAGTCTGTAGGTGAGGCCGGGGAGAATTCGGGAATCCAGAGGAAAGGGAACGTCCACCATTGGAAGCCGATACCAAGCAACGGCTACTGAAGACTGGGAAGATTTTATGTATGCTATAGTTACAGTGATCTTTGGAGTGTACAGCTCATTGAGACTGTCTTATTTATTTGTAGTTACATGTTTTTAAGGTTTCAGTAAACCCTATTACCAATCCAATCCCCGTCTATCGTCACTCAGATGCGTGACAACACTTTTTACGTAATCAGACTTTATGGCGTCGAATGGATGGGTTGGATGTGGGAGACGAATTGGAAAGTATAGTGAGAAGAGAAGTAACAGGCTTCCTTAAAGGATTCTATCGATATACTAAGCTAGACGGTGTCACATCGGAGGAGACCGTGTTATTGATACCGGCGTAAGAATCTCATATCTGAAAATGGAGCACTGTAGCTAAGGTGGTAACTAGCCGGATCAGAAATCCGAAAGATCTATAAATACAAGTTTACATGAACTCGCCATGTCTCTGGATCTCTATCTGTAAGCTGTGCTCTCATTGCATTCATCAGAATTTCCATAATGTATACGGTTTTAGCCCAGATTGTACTTATAAATTGTATATTAATATTTTTTATTTCATTTGTAATAAAGTTTCATTTCGGGGTGCAAAATAGTGTGAAATTTGTGTAGTGGAGGTGGCAGATGTTTCCTTTGGAATGAGGAGTAGGGCAGGCTCCACATTTGCATATAAACAAGCTCCTAGTGTTGCATTTTGACAGCAAATCAAGCACTTCTTGTCATGTGACGTAACTGTTCCCTTCCGGCGTCTGTCAGTCTGTGTTAAGCAAAGTCCATCCGGGCCGCGATCCAACGTACAATACCGGAAGCGCGCTGCAGATAGAATATTGTGACTCTCTGAAGACGACGTTCCTAGAGTTGATGCAGTATACGCATGCGTGCCTCCAAGCCACAGTTATGTAAGATTCAAGTAAATGTATAAAGGGATTTGAAATTCTCACGGCAGTGACTGTTAAGGTCACACTCCTTTGGAAGATGACGTCATGTAGCTTGGTTTAGATAGGTGATGTGAGGTCGTGACTGAAATGTGACGCCATGTAGTTTGGTAAATGTGTATTTTTCTCGTATGTGATGCAGTGTAACTTGGTAAATACGTGGGGTAGTCAATAAATATGTCACAAATGGAAGTAAAAGAGATAAGATTTTCTATGTGTATCACTTGGTAGCAGCACATTCCTGCTTCATGACCGTATAGGTGTCATACGCCCATGCGCATGTTCAGGGGCTGGTTTCAGTAGTCAGAATGGTGACCGTGCTTGAGGACTGTACTATCGAAGGGCAGCATTCTATTGCGCGTTTTCTGTGGGCAGAAGTACGGAGCGCAGAAGATATTAGTGGAGGATATGTCGAGAAATAAAAACAAAATTCTCCAGGTTCCAATATCACTTATTACATTTTATATTAATTTGTGACCTTTTTACTCTCACTCTTATGTATCTATGGCGTAAGGCCGTGTAGGTTAGCACATTGACACCTCGCTATGATGTGTCGCCAACTTATATATGCCTATGTACCTGTTCTATGGCTACGTGTAGTTGGATGGTCAGATATCTACCTGAAATTTAATGTCTTGGAATTTGGTAGGATTCTACCGAAATGTTGAGTGAAGTGAACATTTCATGAAATAAACTACAGGGTGAATCGCATATAACCGGCCCGATGAATTTGCTAATAATTCCGTGGGTACTCACCACGCCGCCGTCTGACTGCTGTCCTATGCTTCCTGCTAGCCGTCGCGACGCCGTCCTCACTCATTTCTCGGAAACAATTCCTCATCAGAGACCCGATGTATCTCACCGGTGTTTGCATGGGTTAATCACTGTTTAAACTCTTCGTCGGCCATGCTCCGAAAACCGTTTCGAACTAGAACAACGAACACAGCTGCGACTTGCGTGCGAAATGGCTTCCCTTCCTTGTCCACAAGGAAACTTAAAGTTATGACATTATTATTATCTTGTCATTATCTCATTTCACTTGCTAACATCGGAACCGCAATGCATTTTGGGCCCTCGCAGCTGAAACTGTATGCGATGTAGGTGTAATCTCTTAGGTAGGCCGCACACCGGCATGCGTCAAGACACGATGTCTGCGACATGACGCAAAAAAGTAGCACGATTGAAAGGAATGAGATTATAAAATCTGCCGCACACCGGTCTGAGTCATGGTGCTGACGTCAGATTCATGCTGAAGAATCACGAATGAAGCAAGACTGCGCTTTTGTCTCATGTCCTGATACTTGTCTTGACGCAGTTGGTGTGCGGCTGCTCTTACTGATTGGATAGGGACGCTGTCAGTGTCGAAAATATATAGCTGTTGGATGGCAAGATGGCTGACGAATTGGAAGGGAGATGAAAGGAAACGGTAGTCATCTAGTCGAGGTACTGTGGCAAAATTTTCCTATCGGAACTGAATAAAACCACGAGAAACCTCAGTCATGATAGCTGGTGTCGTTGCCGGGATTCTAATTAAGGACCTCAAAATTCGAGACTACAGCTTTACCTGTTTATCATACGTATTCTTTCTAAGTTAAATTTGTCGGATGTAACCTCCAAGGTTCGCATCGTCGCCATGTTGTTTTTTCTTTCTGCGGCGCTACAGCCCCAATTTGGGCCTAGACCTACCTCCATGAAACTCTCCGTTTCACTTCGGTTTACTAGATCTTACACATTCGGTAGGACTCTTTGGGCGAGTGATTAGCTCGTCGCAAGACCCCTACCTGTAGACAAACACAGAAAAACGCACACAAACATCCATGCCCTGAGTGGGATTCGAACCCACGATCCCGGCTTCCGAGCGAGCGAAGACAGTGCATGCCTTAGACCGCTCGGCTACCGTGACCGCTATCGTCGCCATGTTAGTAATTCTTAACTTACAAACAATATATCATATCAAACATACAGTTAGACAGGATGATCCGTTTCAGATGTCACATACCATAAGACGCATTGTGCTCGCTGTTGCGGTGTGACTGCCATGTTTGTGTCTCATGCGCTAGCACCGCCACGCGGCTGAACAACCTGTAAACCATCTTATACGGATATACTTCCCGCTCAAATTGAAAAACTGCTCAGAGACACATACATCAAGTTCTTATATACAACTGTTTACTTTTCTACCATGTCCAGTGGGTCACTCTGTAGGTGTGATGTGTGATAGAGAACGTCATGTGGTCAGCGCAACGGATCCCTACGGTAGTTAATCTCGGTTTTCTGGACCGCTTTGTTACCCGTTCAGAGCAAACCAATTTCTCAGAATCTCAGCGTCACACGATCGCCGCCTGATCAGTCTGCAACACAGCATTACTTCTACACCACGTATTGTGGACAGAATGAAGTTTTCGGAACTGAAATTTAGGACGAGTGACTGCCTACAGCTAGCGAGGGTTGGTGGCGGGTTACACAGTTTATCCATTAACTGAGAGAGACCAATGAATAGCCCGAGGCGATATTTAGGATAATCCAGGCAGCTGGACACTCTACACTATTCTGTTAATTAAAAGGCAAATTGTATAGCCTCTCGCTTCTCAATGAAAATTATGAAGTTCTCCTTCCTCCTTCTGCTTGCTGGGCTTACTCTTCTGAAACTCTCCGCAAACCTTTCGCCATTTTCCTTCATTAGAGACCCATCTGTTCCCTGTTTCTTCTCGCGTGGAATCTCTGGACTTCATATTAAAAGAACAAAGCAGTCTTCTGGGATGTGGCGCCGCGTAGATATTATATTAACCGAAGTTTCGGAGGAACGTATCGCCTCCATATTCAGGGTAGAAGAAACAAGAAGAAAAATCCGCGAGCGAGAAACCAGCGTGAGCATGTGCTAGCAGACTAACAGATGTCTATCAGCACTTGCTCACGCTGGTTCCTCGCGCGGGGATTTCTCTTCCTCCGAAACGTCGGTTGATACAATGTACACGGCGCCACATCCCAGAAGACGGCTTTCTTCATGTTAAAATTTTTCTATAATCTTTACAGCGTATGGCGAGTGGAGTTATAACTCCATACATTCTTAGCCTCGTCATTTACGCAGATGAATGCTCGGCTTCATGTTCCGACCATCTTATCCTCCTATTAAAAAGCTTCCATACTCATTACGTTCGAAAACTGGGTGGACTTCAGAGGCGGACTGGACTCTGAGGAGAAGAGAAAGAATGTGTATGCTGGGAATCAAACCCAGATTCCTTGGTTACTCAGCCGGTAATACTCACTGAGCTGATCCTGCTTCTTTGTTTCTTGTTTACAGTAAAGTTTCTCGAATTCAGATCAGGCAGTTAATGTGGAGCAGTGAAGGCCGTGGTTTGAAACCTGCCTCTGGAATATTCATAGTCCGTTTGCAGCGCCGTATTCATTTATTAGTATGCATTATTTATACGGAGCTTAGTGCACGGAAGCATAATTTGTTATCGCTTTCGGCTGTATGTTCTCCGCTTGTTTAATTTCCGAAGCTCCTCATCAGGTATTCATGAAATTTGGCATTAGCGTCTGCACTAATTAGTCCATATCAAGCAAATTGACTTCTGTCAAGCCGGGCTCCAGTTTACAGATTTTCTCGAAAAGAGAAAAAGACGGCCCGCTGCAAACAAACGTAGGCATAAATTAAAAAAAAATATCCTATGTGTGATTAATATCAATTAATATGCTGTATTAAATTTTTACTGTGACATTACTAATAGTTTAGTAGATATGTACCGACGTTTCAGAACAATCTGTTGTCTGTGTGTACAGTGTGATGACTGTTGTATCGTGTAGAAGGAGATAGCAAATTCCACCGAAACATTCGTACTTATCTACCAAATTATACGGTATCACAATCTTCATTAATACCCTTTACGGTGAGAGCCATGGGTTATTAACTCTACAGTATAGGCTTGGACGATGATTGCTGAATGGAAGGGACTCGGAAGGAAGCGGTTGTGGCATAATTGAGGTAGCAGACCGGCATGTGCGTGGAGGGACTGAGTATAACTACTGATAGTCGGTGTCCAGACCTCTATAAGAAGCCGTTCCCGCTGAGGAATGGTTGTTTTATACCTGAGTTCTGATAGGATAGTGTGAGCAAGACAGTGAAATGAAAGTTGACATGGACTGACAAGGAGTGGTCACAATAAAATGGACGATTCCTCGCATTTTTTGAATGACATGCAAATAACATGCCTGCCTGTGATTTTAACTGCCAATGAGCTCGGTCACAGATCACACCACTTTACTATGGGTTTACGGTGCAACTCGAGGCACTTGTCCTGTCACAGCCTTGGCCTCTTCGTCGTTTTCTTCAGTCCCTCTAGGAAAATACCCGTATAGTACCTGAGATTAGGCCAAACCACTTAATTGCATGTTATTATTCACCAATCATTCTGCAGTTTGGGTCTGTATCTATAATGAGGAATAGGTGGAGCCAGACAGCACGTCATCAAATCCCCTGTTTTTATTTGGTCTCTTTGTCTCGGTAAATAGGTAAAACGATGAACACGATTACATAATGTTTATGTCACGTGATAGAGTGACAGTAGACGGGGTTTGGATTGGTGATGGGATTTATTGAGCGCTTTAACACACAATTCGTGACTACTCTTCACGGATCATTATCACACAAATGCTAGTGTTCTCAGTCACGGTCTTCACTACGTTGCTTGGTAATGGCTTCCAACAGTGGACGTTCCTTTATTTTCGAGCTCACTTCCGTACAAGGTGGCAGCCACCGCACACCAACCTCCTACTCTTCTAACTGCCGTCTCAAGACTATCTCGTAATGACAGCTGGTCCTCTTTATATGATCCCGGCACGGACCGCACAGAAAACGTTTCGAAAAGCTCTTCTGTTATTGCGTCTGTGTCTGTTGTGGCCATCACGTGACGGCTNCGCTGGTTCCTCGCGCGGGGATTTCTCTTCCTCCGAAACGTCGGTTGATACAATGTACACGGCGCCACATCCCAGAAGACGGCTTTCTTCATGTTAAAATTTTTCTATAATCTTTACAGCGTATGGCGAGTGGAGTTATAACTCCATACATTCTTAGCCTCGTCATTTACGCAGATGAATGCTCGGCTTCATGTTCCGACCATCTTATCCTCCTATTAAAAAGCTTCCATACTCATTACGTTCGAAAACTGGGTGGACTTCAGAGGCGGACTGGACTCTGAGGAGAAGAGAAAGAATGTGTATGCTGGGAATCAAACCCAGATTCCTTGGTTACTCAGCCGGTAATACTCACTGAGCTGATCCTGCTTCTGTGTTTCTTGTTTACAGTAAAGTTTCTCGAATTCAGATCAGGCAGTTAATGTGGAGCAGTGAAGGCCGTGGTTTGAAACCTGCCTCTGGAATATTCATAGTCCGTTTGCAGCGCCGTATTCATTTATTAGTATGCATTATTTATACGGAGCTTAGTGCACGGAAGCATAATTTGTTATCGCTTTCGGCTGTATGTTCTCCGCTTGTTTAATTTCCGAAGCTCCTCATCAGGTATTCATGAAATTTGGCATTAGCGTCTGCACTAATTAGTCCATATCAAGCAAATTGACTTCTGTCAAGCCGGGCTCCAGTTTACAGATTTTCTCGAAAAGAGAAAAAGACGACCCGCTGCAAACAAACGTAGGCATAAATGAAAAAAAATATCCTATGTGTGATTAATATCAATTAATATGCTGTATTAAATTTTTACTGTGACATTACTAATAGTTTAGTAGATATGTACCGACGTTTCAGAACAATCTGTTGTCTGTGTGTACAGTGTGATGACTGTTGTATCGTGTAGAAGGAGATAGCAAATTCCACCGAAACATTCGTACTTATCTACCAAATTATACGGTATCACAATCTTCATTAATACCCTTTACGGTGAGAGCCATGGGTTATTAACTCTACAGTATAGGCTTGGACGATGATTGCTGAATGGAAGGGACTCGGAAGGAAGCGGTTGTGGCATAATTGAGGTAGCAGGCCGGCATGTGCGTGGAGGGACTGAGTATAACTACTGATAGTCGGTGTCCAGACCTCTATAAGAAGCCGTTCCCGCTGAGGAATGGTTGTTTTATACCTGAGTTCTGATAGGGTAGTGTGAGCAAGACAGTGAAATGAAAGTTGACATGGACTGACAAGGAGTGGTCACAATAAAATGGACGATTCCTCGCATTTTTTGAATGACATGCAAATAACATGCCTGCCTGTGATTTTAACTGCCAATGAGCTCGGTCACAGATCACACCACTTTACTATGGGTTTACGGTGCAACTCGAGGCACTTGTCCTGTCACAGCCTTGGCCTCTTCGTCGTTTTCTTCAGTCCCTCTAGGAAAATACCCGTATAGTACCTGAGATTAGGTCAAACCACTTAATTGCATGTTATTATTCACCAATCATTCTGCAGTTTGGGTCTGTATCTATAATGAGGAATAGGTGGAGCCAGACAGCACGTCATCAAATCCCCTGTTTTTATTTGGTCTCTTTGTCTCGGTAAATAGGTAAAACGATGAACACGATTACATAATGTTTATGTCACGTGATAGAGTGACAGTAGACGGGGTTTGGATTGGTGATGGGATTTATTGAGCGCTTTAACACACAATTCGTGACTACTCTTCACGGATCATTATCACACAAATGCTAGTGTTCTCAGTCACGGTCTTCACTACGTTGCTTGGTAATGGCTTCCAACAGTGGACGTTCCTTTATTTCAGAGCTCACTTCCGTACAAGGTGGCAGCCACCGCACACCAACCTCCTACTCTTCTAACTGCCGTCTCAAGACTATCTCGTAATGACAGCTGGTCCTCTTTATATGATCCCGGCACGGACCGCACAGAAAACGTTTCGAAAAGCTCTTCTGTTATTGCGTCTGTGTCTGTTGTGGCCATCACGTGACGGCTATTGAGCCATTGCCTACGAATGGGTGTTTACAGAGCTGTTCCCTAGCAACGGCTGTTTCTGCTGGTTCACAGTTCTGGCTTTCAGCAGACATGCCACAGTATCTTCAGTTTAAAGTATGTTAAGTGCGACAGTTGTATGAATGTAGCTATGCGGGTAGCTAACTCAGCTACTCGCGGTGTCTCGCATGCATGCAAACTGCTACATGAGCCATACGTGTTCATTTTACACATGAAAACGTCTGTTGCCCCCTACACTACACACTCCGCAACAATTCGTAATTCATTCCGCCTCTCCTGGACATGTCAAGGAGCTTAAATCCTGGAGACAGCAGCGAACTTGAACTTCCGCTCCTGTGGGGCGGAGCACGCATACTCACCCTCAGTCTGAGCTGGTCTCTTAACATATCAGATTCAAGGTTCCCAAGCAGTGCCCGCTCGTTCTTCTGATAGATACGCGTTTGTGAAAGGGTAAAGCGTTGGGAAATGAAGAATATGAAACTTCAGAAAGTCGTCTTTGCTATAAGAAGAGGAAGAAATTGAGTCTGAGTCTCATTTTGCGATCGACGGTCAGTCGGCCAGTCTCTCTTGGAATAAAACACTCATCTGGGGCTTGCGACCAGATACTTATTACTGATTGAGAGTTACGGTCTTGTTTTTTGGTGGGCGCCCTCTCTGACGAGAGGACGGGTCTGTCTTTTGCATATGCTGCCGGCCATTACCAGCGCAGTCTTTCTCGGGTCTGAGTCCCTTGGGACTCGAGACCATATTTTACTGTCTCAGATTTGAGACTTCCATTTTCGTCGCCTCCTACGGCTCGCAGGGTCACGGTGAAGATATTCGACCCCGCCTCTACACAGTCAGTCTATGTAATATATATAAATCGGTTCGTACCTCACAGGAAACACTGTATCTTCATTACGAATGCTAACCGAAATAGTCTCTGCTTATTGTGAGAACCACAGGAAATGTAATATGTGTTAGAACGACTACATGTGGAATTTGGATTGGATGTATTGACTATTTTAAGACACGGCTCGTGACTACACTTAATTATAGGGTCATCGCTGATCTTCACACTTTACAAATCACTGCTGTGTCTTCACCAGGCGTTCCCTGGTAACGGCTTCTAACAATAGAGATTCTTCAGCTTCCGTGCTCACTTCGTTGCTAGCTGGCTCTCAACTGCACCGAATGTCTTCTCCTCACGGACCATTTTACAACTCTCTCAGTGCCGACTACTTCCCAGACTGGCTGCCGTTTCACACCAACATCGTAATGTTCCCTTCACGGACTGATTTTCGACTGAACTGATTCTGTTACAACTGACTAACCTTTAAATTTGTCTCGGTTATAACAATTCGGCACGGAGCGCGTAGAAAAAAACAGCGTTAATTGTTGTACTCCAACCGTTTCCATGGGAGCATGTTTGTTCGCGAAGGCGTTACCTAATAACGGCTGCGTATACTTGCTTATTAACAATCTGTTGCCTAGCGGCAATTGTTGTTTTGTTGCTTATTCGAGGTCGTTACCCAGTAACGGGTCTACACGCTACAGTACTGTGTTGGAAAATTAAGAGTTTCTAACTTTTAAACGAAGTGGTATATATACTTACCAATTTGATCTAAAGGACTAACAGCTCTGTTATGTATAATTTTTATTATCCATATTTCAGGGTGTTGAAAGCCTGTAGTTTGAGAAGAGTAAACGCTGCGCTAGCACCGGTTAAGTTCCTAAGCCAACACCATATATCAAGCACGTTGACAAGGAGATAGTACTGAGAAAGGGTACAGCTCACCGAATTACTTTGCTTTTTCTCTCTGTTTGCACAACCAGTGAACTGAGTGGTAAGTGAAACTTGACAGTTTCCCATCCTGAATTGATTTCCCATCTCCTCGGTTAGGGTGTCTTAAACAGCACTCAAGTTTGTGGGCACAACACTGAGCTCAAGGAAAGGCCGTTACACGTGTACTTGTCGATATATTGCCAATATCCCTTGCAGTGGCGGCTCCTTCCAGATCTCCAACACTACATCAGTACAAAAGTCGATATTTTGCCAGTAATCCTTGCAGTGGCGGCTCCTTTATAGATCTCCAACACTGTCAGTGCCAACGTGTCGATACTTTGCCAATATACCTTGCAGTGACGGCTCCTTTCCAGATCTCCAACACTACATCAGTACAAAAGTCGATATTTTGCCAGTAATCCTTGCAGTGGCGGCTCCTTTATAGATCTCCAACACTGTCAGTACCAACGTGTCGATACTTTGCCAATATACCTTGCAGTGACGGCTCCTTTCCAGATCTCCAACACTACATCAGTACAAAAGTCGATATTTTGCCAGTAATCCTTGCAGTGGCGGCTCCTTTATAGATCTCCAACACTGTCAGTACCAACGTGTCGATACTTTGCCAATATACCTTGCAGTGACGGCTCCTTTCCAGATCTCCAACACTACATCAGTACAAAAGTCGATATTTTGCCAGTAATCCTTGCAGTGGCGGCTCCTTTATAGATCTCCAACACTGTCAGTACCAACGTGTCGATACTTTGCCAATATACCTTGCAGTGACGGCTCCTTTCCAGATCTCCAACACTACATCAGTACAAAAGTCGATATTTTGCCAGTAATCCTTGCAGTGGCGGCTCCTTTATAGATCTCCAACACTGTCAGTACCAACGTGTCGATACTTTGCCAATATACCTTGCAGTGACGGCTCCTTTCCAGATCTCCAACACTACATCAGTACCAAAGTCGATATTTTGCCAGTAATCCTTGCAGTGGCGGCTCCTTTATAGATTTCCAACACTATCAGTACCAAAGTGTCGATACTTTGCTAATATATCTTGCAGTGGCGGCTCCTTACCAGATCAACAAACAAACAAACAAACAAACTCGGTGATTTTAGCCCGCAAGCGAACAATACCGACCGGCGGTCGCTCGGTCGGTCCTTACCAGATCTGCACATTATACTCGTATAAATAACGAAGTGTCGATATTTTGCCAGTAATTCTTGCAGTGGCGGCTCCTTTACAAATTTCCAACACAGTGTTAAAAACAAAGTGTCGATACTCTGCTAATATCCCTTGCAGTGGCGGCTTTCTTGCAGATTTTCGACACTGTATCATTAAAGAATTTGGTGCAAAATTCAAACTTATGTTCAGCTTTCACGAGTACTTTTGTCGCAACTTAGCGAAGCATTCGCGAATTGCGTGGCTGTGTGGAAAGTTCCGTTAAAATCAACAGTTCATTGAAGCCCGTCATATGCGCTGCTTTCAAATGAACTTTACAAAGGTGAAGTTGAGCCTGTAATTAATTAAGTCATATTGAGGAGCAGAGGATGTGAGTGCTCAGCTTCACGCCCCGGCAGCTTTATCCTTGAGGAAAAGGCTGTCCTGGTACCCATTGATAGAGGGCTAAGTGGGCCTCAAAGCCAGTCTGGACTGTGTCAACAGGAATATTTCATACTTTTCCTGGAAACCGAAACCCTGATTCATCGGTAATGACGGTGCTGGCGAGGGCCTACAGCAATTTACTTGACTGAGTTGAGAGTGAAGAGAGGTGAGAGAGTGAGAACAAACAGAGTCACTCCCCAGTAGATAGAGAGTGACCAGTAGCCCTCGTCTCGTTGAAGAGGAGGCACCATTATGGGTCCAAATTGGGCCAGAAACTAAGAATGACTATACTGGCGAAGACCAATAGCAATTTACTGGGCTGGACTGGACAATCCACAACTGCATGGTGTTAATATATTCTCTTCTTTTGGATATCTCTGATGTCTAAACGGACACTTCTGAAGACCTGATTTTCCGATGGGTGTAAGTAAATTGTATAAGTCAGTTTAGTCGGAAATCTTTGTGATACTAATGGAAAGCACTTCCGTTCGCGAAACAATTGAGGATCGTGAGGATAAATGTTTGAAGAAGCCCCCAGCGTCCATCTCCACGGTTATATGGAAGCAGAGGCCAAAGAAGGGATGATAAAAGCGCTTTGCAGGTAGCAAAAAGCTGAACAGAGAACTTTTATGCGAGAACGTTAAATTAAATGAAAGGATTCTGAACGACGACAAAGCAAATCTTAGATGTCACTGCTGAGCGGACGAGAACACGGGAATTAAATGCAATAAAGAATAAGGAGCAGGCGGCCATTTTGGTAATGGAAAAGCTGTAAAAACTGGATTGAAACGCCAAAGAGCCGATTTTCTAGAATCGCATTGCTACCTCTGTCTGTGTACTTCGTGTTCTCGAAGTTTTTTATTATTATTAATGTGAGCCGGGATAGCTCAGATAGCAAAAGAACTTAAAAGATTCTCATTTAGGTAGCTATCATAATTGCTACCTTCTCAGATATGAAGCCGTGTACCTCAGTAGAATTTTACCGACGTTTCGGAAGAACGTCAAGATGCAGACTAAGTCAGGCTACTTGCTCCTTTCGGTTTCCTGACCCCTTGCTTAACTTACTCGCTGGCAGTGAAGATGGAGACAGTTCGATACCCTATATACAAAAGCCCTCAGACTGTTTTACTTGCGTCGTTTTGAGTACCGAGTCTAGATACAAAATTTCGCTGTTGGAACCTCCCTTCGCGTGTCTCTAGACAATGAAAACACTCACGATAAATCTGGCGCAGAGAACCTGCAGTTCCCATTCCGGCTACGAACATCTCGAACACGAGGTTTTGGGCAGTTCAAATTAACTCTCACGCAAGGAGAAATTTCATTATACGGTTCTGAAGTACAGCGAACCATCGTTATAACGGACACAATCTGGCTGTGTGCATTTGCCGAGGAACTGACAGGGTTGTCCAGTTAGAAAATTATTTAAAATGGAAAGGAATCCGAATATTAAATCCTTTATTTAAGCACATTGTGTTTCTATATTTATTGCATGGCTTTTTATGGGGCTGAAACTTGGACACTTAGGGCAGTAGATCAGAAACATCTGGAAAGCTTCGAAATGTGGTGTTGGAGAAGGATGGAGAAAATCAGTTGAACCGATTATGTGAGAAATGAAGGAGTGTTATTTAGAGTCAGTGAGCAGAGGAATATCCTACACGAAATGAGAAAACGGAAGGCTAATTGGATTGGTCATATCTTAAGCGGTAACTGCCTTCTAAAAGAAGTTATTGAAGGAAAGATAGAGGGGCGGATAGAAGTGACCAGAAGACGGGAAGAAGGCGAAAGAAGACGCTGGATGACCTTGTTGACAGAAGAGGATATTTTCATTTGAAGGAGAAAGCTCTTGATCGCATCAAGTGGAGGAACTGTTTTGAAAGAGACTGTGGACCTGTCGTCTTGACAGATTACGGATGAATGAATGAATGAATTGACTACGTATGGATAATTGAGGAGCTGTTTCAAGGAAATAGCGGATCCGGTCTAGAAAACCGAAATTAACGGCCGTGGGGATTTTTTATTGTAGACAAATATTTTAAATACAAAACAGGCCTAGGCGATGCCCATCCGGCCTTCTGTTGCGCATTTTTATAAATATCTTATTCTATAATGTTATGCCCCAAATGTACAAATGTAATATGGGGGGCATCGACATTGTGCTTTGGATTGTTAAAAAGATTTCTTGCTGACACAAGGTCCGTGTTTGTGAAACGCGGAAGGCAAACAGCCTGGTAAAAGAATGCTTTGGTTCAGCACAGCCGCACTGACAACGCGGAAGCAAGCGCTCATAAAGGTAAAACACTGGGAGGAATTAGAAATGCTGAGTAGACAGAGGCTGGCAGAACGCGATTCGCCGCCGTGAAAAGTAATTAGCCAATGAGTACTAGCCACCCTTAGAAATAGCGTCAGAAAGGGGCGGGAGCTCACCCTCCCGGAAGTTGATGAGCCGTCAATTTCAGAGTACAAAAGTATCGAAATGGGAACTATTCGAGGCTAATCAAACAATCGTTTTCAAGGAGTGTAGCCGGAGGCTATGTCCGTCATGGCACCGACAAAGTGGTGGTTGGCGATCATCTGCATCTCTGCCTCATGTAAGTCGAACTACTGATATTAACCATGAAATATAAAGTTATATTATTAAAGTGCAAACCCAGTGACTAAAACGAGCAGCAGCACAGGCTAAGGTACCATGTGTCAGTACAGGAGGGATAACGAATATATGTGAACCTTGTGTGACCCAACAGCAGTCAGCATTAATTACTGTATATATGTGTATGTATGTAGGTACTAGAAGAATAGAGTAGGATGGAAATGTAGAGAACTTTATTGGTACAACCCGTTAGGCTCCTTCCCCTTACCGGTCCTGCGTTACCCTACGTTTATGGGAACTGTGAGCTCGCAGCCAGGGAGCAACAACAGTCCGCACAGGAAGAAAAAACCGGAGGACGGGGAGAGGCTCCTGAGGGACAGGAGCCGACAGAGAGTAGACTACTGTGACTCAGTTTTTTGGTAATTACTAAATAACCCCCCCTTACGGCAGAACATATAATATATATATAACCCCGCGATTCTTAATATAGATCTTAACTTAAATCTGAGAGTACACTGTTAATCAGTACAATTACTTCTTTAACTTTTCTTACATATCTATGTTATATAAATATAGGAATGTTATTTATGAAGTAACAGACGCCTTGCAGAAATCTTTCTCTTCTAGCCTTAAGATCTCTACAACTGACTTTGGGTATTCTTTTCTGCTGTTCTCAGGCAAAATGTCCATCACTGTTGCCCGTTGGTCCTCGTAGAGTTTACAGTTCCAGAAACTATGTTCCTCCGTTTGCACCTGACCACGCGACAACCTCTTTCCGCTAGAGTTGGCACTAACTTCGCCGACAAACGGCAGTCGCTCTGTCGGTATATTTCGCTTGCGGACTCAAGCCACGGAGTTTGTTTCTTTATTGTCTACATATGCCATGCTGTACTTCCGTGAATACCCCTTCAATTATTTGTAAGGGACACTGCCCCCTTCTTACTAGTTCGTTGCAGGGAGAATTGACTGTACGTAAACACTGAGTGTTTGTTGGGTGCTTTATTATGAAAGGATAAAATGGCATGGACGAAAGTGCACTGAGCTGGATAGCCATTTAAAACCATTAATTTATTAAGCAGAGAAGTAAAAGTAAATTTCTCCTTCTGTTTAACTAATTAAGCACTACACCATGAAGACGTATGGGGGAGTGGATGTATAGATCCAAGTTTTGTTGATCTCGGCACTAGTTGAAGGTGAGTGGTCAGCTTCACGCCCCGGCCGCATTTTTCCGGAGAAAGAGTTCCCGGTAGCCATTGTATAGGAGGATGGGTGGACTCAGAGCCGACTTTCGAGTCTAATTTTTACGATTTATGAATTTTTTTAGAGCTGAAGTAAGGGGCGCCGTATAACGTTGTTCAAATGATTGTGGCTGTTAATATGGATTCATATACCAGTATCGAATTTCAATGGATAAACGCTGTTAACAGTTATTGTTTGCGGTTTTAATATTAATTATTTATGTCATTGTTTTATGAGTAAAATTATCAAATCACAATAAAACCGAGGCGGCAGTGAAGGTGCAGTTATAACATGCAAGTGTGTTAATGTTCAGTACTGGAAACATAACGAATTATCCATTTACGTGGAAATCTGGTGCAAACAAAGCCCAGGGGGTGTACAGTGCTCGGTGAACACTTTTTATTCCTATATTTTTATACGCTCAATATCTGATTGTGTTTTGCCATGTGATAGGTTACATAAGCGATGAATGTATTTTACCTTGCCAGAAAAAATACACAAGTTTTGACGTGGAATTTTCTGCTTGTTTCCAGCTCTCGTACTTAGCTAAGATTGTGAAGATAGCTATCTTGTAGGATGTGGCGCTGTGTGATAGATTCTTGCTGAAGTTTCGGAGGAATATTCCGCCTCCATTTTCAGGTTTGAAGTGTAAGAAAAGAAAGAAACAACCCTTCAAATCCAGTATCACTCATGTACTGCTAAAAAGGTCTATAATTTCAGATTATTATAGTAAACCCTCGATAATCCGGATTAATTATGGGGAGGTTATCCGAATTAAGCGATAATTCTGATTACTTACTTACTCATGGAGCTGAGCCCTTCTGGAGGAGCTGCCAGTTCTGCAGCTACTCAAGAATTTCCCAGCATTTTATGGAACCTGAAGGTTCATTGCCGTGTTCACGAGAGGCCTCCACTGGTCCGCAATTCTGATTGGTGAAGAAAAATATATCCTTAAAGCACAAAAAGAAACGTAGAACACATATAAATGGAAAATTTAATGATATAAATAGTACTGATGGAAATAAATAAGAAAATGTCACTGTAGGGCCTTTAAAATATAAGAAAACNGAATATTCCGCCTCCATTTTCAGGTTTGAAGTGTAAGAAAAGAAAAAAAAAACCCTTCAAATCCAGTATCACTCATGTACTGCTAAAAAGGTCTATAATTTCAGATTATTATAGTAAACCCTCGATAATCCGGATTAATTATGGGGAGGTTATCCGAATTAAGCGATAATTCTGATTACTTACTTACTCATGGAGCTGAGCCCTTCTGGAGGAGCTGCCAGTTCTGCAGCTACTCAAGAATTTCCCAGCATTTTATGGAACCTGAAGGTTCATTGCCGTGTTCACGAGAGGCCTCCACTGGTCCGCAATTCTGATTGGTGAAGAAAAATATATCCTTAAAGCACAAAAAGAAACGTAGAACACAAATAAATGGAAAATTTAATGATATAAATAGTACTGATGGAAATAAATAAGAAAATGTCACTGTAGGGCCTTTAAAATATAAGAAGACAATACATTTATTTATCGATGGAAGACTCAGAAGTTGTACTTGTCTCTGAGGATAATAACACAGGTCTGAAGAAACTGTCAAGTTTTTTTGACTGAACAGAAAAGTGACTCATCTGCCTTCCTAAATGTCACGTGTCTTTTGAAGTATATACTCAAGTGTGAACATCATTTTTCATATGTCGATCCGAATTATCCGACATCCGGATTAGCGAGTGTCTAATGTAAAAGAAAACCTCTGCTGTTTCTAGAATGTGAATTAACAAACGAACAAACGAAACGTAGCGCGAGTGATGACGTAGTTCCTTAAAATACGTCAGATTTTGTGCCTCCCTTCGTCCCTCCAGTCGGTCTTTTGTGATGTGATCTGTAGCTTATTGGGTAGGTACCGACGTTTCGGAGGATTCTGCTCTTTACATTTCAGGGTATAGGTATACGCTGACGGAGTAACACTGATTTCAGGTTCATTGGTTCCTATTTGTTCGCTTGAAGCCCTCCAATCATCCCATCTGTAACATCATTCTTCAGGCTCTTTACATTTTTGAACTGAAGATGGAAGCAAAGGTTCCTCCGAAACCTTAGCACCTACCAACTGATGTGAACGTCACTTCCCGCAGGACTGCTGAGTTTACAGACTTGAACAAACAACCGGAACCCAAAGCTCCAATATTCTATACGCTGATTGACGTAGGGCCGGAAAGAAAGTGGTTTTAAAGGGCGTTGGAAAGTAACGCGTCACCCCGCCTCGCTTCATTGGTCACTAATGACTCCAAATTAGCTGAGAGTAGATAAGTTGACAACTGACGAGAGACGAAACCAAGGGATGGATCAGCATGTTGGAGGGTAACCCGTGGCTGCCAGGCTAATGGCCGTTGGGAACTGATAAACATTATTGCAGAGAATTTCTAAGAAGAGGCATTAAGAGCTCTGTCTTCTGAGATGTTACAGTGTGGGGAAAATTTTACCTATATTTCGGTATAAAATTCTGCTTCCATCTTCAGGGAATAACTGTAAATTTAGCAGTCAAACATCAAGCTGGGTAACTGTTACAATTCCTGCTTGCCTTACCCCTTGATACTGAAGACAGAGACAATACTCGCATCAGAAACGACAGTATACTTCTACCAGACTTCACGGCGTCACGTTAGAGAAGGTAATAGGTATATTTTCCATGCTGTGCACATGCAGTAAACGTTCTGTTCTAACTATTTCAAGCGCCAAAGACAGAGGGAGGGGTGAGTGTATAGCAGAAGAGTAGGTGGAAAGGAAAAGTCATGGGAAAACCGAGAGAATTTATTACTGAAGGTAGGGGAGAATAGATATGTAATTTTGTTAGAATGTTTCCAGGTTTCGGCCGCTCATAAAGGCGGTCTTCACAGCCTCCCATGTAGATCTCAAGTGATCTCACTAAGCTCCAAACCTGGTTATAACACTTAGCCACGGACCACATAGAAAACAGATCTATTATTATGTGCTTGTATGCTATTGGCGTTACCTAGCAACGGCCGCTGTTTACAGAGTCACCGCTTAGGAATGTGTCTATACGCTTCACTTTTCACGTGTGTTCATGACTAGTATAAGAGGAAATGTGCGCAGTAACTACATTGCAGTTTCTGCGCAGACGCGAGCTGAGGAGAAGTGACACACCGCACAAATCTGACCGGAATATGAACATAACCTTCAACCAATTTGCTGAAAATAAGAACTGCGCCCCTGGGATATGGAGTAAAAGAGCAAAGAGACGCTGAACCCATTTCCATTTTGCTATTGACTGCGCACATCAGAATTCTGTCTGGTTCCTCTCCACTTCTGATACACTGGGAGTTCATAACGCCGGCTGCATTTGCCCTCAAGCCACTTGACCCAAAGCGATTTGTTCCCTGTTAAAAAACCACGAAATATTCTCTTGGTACGAGACAGGAATTTTTGTTGGTACTGTTCATAGATTGGGGCCAAGCGGTAGCGTAGTTGGTTGAGGCACTATGCTACAAGCCGGAAGGTCGCGGGATCGAATCCCGATGAGGTCATTGGATTATTTTAAATTGGCCTAATCCTTCCAGCCGCACTATGGCCCTGGGGTCGACTCAGCCTCTAACAGAAATGAGTACCAGGAATCTTCCTGGGGGATAAAGGGTGGCTGACAACCTCACCGCCATCTGTGAGCCGATTGTCTAGAAAATGAGGGAAACTCAACGTCTCACAACCCTGTGGGCCTCCACGGTCTGTTACAGGGATAGCTTTACTTATTGTTCATAGACTACATAACGTGCTGGATTACATTTCAAGGACCCTCGATATCTCAGAAGATATAGTGATTAGGCTACGGTCTGGACGAGGTTCGATTCCCAGCAAAGGAATAAGATTTTGCTTTCCCCCATAACGCCAAAGACGGCACTGGGGGTCCAACCAGCTTCCTGTCTAATGATAGCGTAGCGTCCATACCGACCCTGGGGCCCACGCAGTCTCCAGTCCAATAGGTATCGCTGTTTCAGTCCTATATCTAAAAGTTATCTTTCTCCATACAGACCAGGACTGAAGTCCACTCAGTCTCCTATCCATTCAGGACTGAAGTCCTATCTCCACAGTGGCCCAATTCCTGCCTGTTATCCAGTGGAAACCAGGGGCTCTTTCCCATAGGATCAAAACCCTGTTTTCAACAGCATCCAGACTAGGTATGGTGCTCAACCAGCCTCTTATCCGCTGGGTAAAGCGGCCGGGGCGTTAAGCTCATCACTGCCACTAGTAAGGATACATGTCCTCTGACCGTACGGTCTTGTACCGGCAGGTGTCGGGTTACGAGTCGTGGTCTGGGTCCGTCCGCTTGACGCGCTCTGTGCACAAACTTCTAACTATACGATTTGTTTATGAAGTTAAATTGCTTCGTGTGACCTTGCACGTCACTGAGATATTTCTGGTAGCCCTAGTTCTTTTTACAACTCCTCGGCGCGGACCGCATAGAAAACACGCCCCCCCCGTTATCGTTGGAACGTGATTACTGAGGCGTTGCCCAGAAATGGGTCTCATACAGCCGCCCATTTCACTATCGTTGCATAGCAACGGCTACAAACGCTACAACATCAATTTCAGTATTTTCCTCCCATCTAAGACTAGGTTTTCCATATGGGCTCTTTCCTTCAGGTTAGAAACTAAGGAACAGACCAGCGCAGTCTCTCAGATGTCTGCTTCTCTGGTCTCTCTCCTGCGCCGGAAGGGCGCGGCGTCTTTACCCAGCGACAGTAAGGACAATATGAGCGCACAGTTTGCTGTGTTACCAGCAGCGAAGTGCCTGTGTCACGTATTTACAGCCAGTGTGCGTGCAACCGTGTGACAGAAACGCTGCGCTCCAAACTACAAAGCGATGTTAGTTCTGCGCAGATAAAAAAGGGGCACCCATTGACAAGATCATGTAGCAGAATGGTAAAGAGGTGCATGGCCCATGCTTGGACGTAATTACCGGCAGATGTGCTGTAGGGACTGACCCGTTTTTGTGAGGCGAGCTGATTAAATTCCGGTAATGCTTGCTACAATTCCCTTCAGAAACTTTTCACTTCTCGTCCGCTGTCTAAACACGTAAATATACGTAACTGCAGCTTGCCGGTGGTTCTGTATGTGTATGAAACTTGGTCTCTGACATTAAGGGAGGAACAAACCGAGGGTGTCTGAGAACAGGGTGTTGAGAATATTTGGACCGAAGAGGGATGAAGTGACAGGAGGTTGGAGAAAACTGCATAACTAGGAGCTTCATAACTTGTACTCTTCTCCAAGTTTAATTAGAATGATCAAGTCAAGGAGCATGAGATGGGCAAGGAATGTAGCACGAATGGGGGAGACGAGGAATGCCTATGGGATATTGGTGAGAAAGCCAGAAGGAAAGAGACCACTGGGAAGAACAAGGCGCAGGTGGGTGGACAATATTAAAATGGGCATGTAACATACATTGGTGAGGAGTGCATACAGAGTTTCTATTGTAAGGAAGAAGACTACCAGGAAAACCTAGACGCAGATGAGAGGATAACGTTAAAAACATCTTAGAGAAATGGTTTAGGGGATCTGGACTGGATTCATGCGCCAGGATAAGGACTAGCCGTGGGCTCTTGTGAATAAGGTACTGAAACTTGGGGTTCTATAAAATGTTTGGACTTTCTTGTGTTGCTGAGCAACCGATGGCTTCACTAGAGGGACTCCAGATTCATGGAGTGATTTAGGTAGTTATGCCGCACGCTGTGGTATCGCTATTACTGTTGTATTTGAGTGTCGGTCATTTTATGACGTCAGTGCCTGTCCTATATATTGTCGAATTGTAGAATTATGGATGAAAGTTGAATTGGAAAGGATCTGGAAGGAAGCGGTCTCCTTACTCACCGCTACGCTAGCCGGCCCTGTAGTGTTGCGTCTTATAGTCTTATACCCAGTTCCCGAGCAAAACCTAGATGGGCCTCAGTCAGGATAGTTTGGAGGCGGGTCTGTGTGTGAACCTGGGACCTCACGAAGTAAGAAAGCTGACAGCTGGGTAGCGACGTTCAGTTTACGAGCTGTGTTTACGGAAGTCGCCGTGAAAGCGCTAATCTCTGCTCCGACACGTCCTGACTCTGCTGGAGATACCGCTGTATAGACACGGCGGTCCCTCGGGTTCAGAGGTCTGCCCCCATGCGAGGAAGAACGAGATAATAGAAGTGGGGCTCATAGAACATGTGTTTCGTGACCCAGGACTGTCTCCAAGCTTATCACTATCTCTTCCACAGAGAAGGATGGAGCGATAAGTTTTCGACGCTTCTGAATCTGACACCTGCTTTTGAGAGCAACGAGTTCTGTTCGGTTCGCTCTACTAGATGGCAGGATGCTTCTCAGTAACTGGGCTAGCAAACATGTAGGGTGGCCAGGGCTCGATTCTCAGCACGGGTAGTATTGTCTTCCTCAACATTTCCAGAGAACCTCAGGGTCCCTAACGGATATTAATGAAATGCGATCCTTTATAGCCCGATGCAACCTCGTGCTAGTTTTCGTAAGGTTTGGCACCAAGGATAGAGCAGTCGGTATAGTGACTGGATACTGGCTGGACGAGCGAGGGGTCGGAATTCGAGTCATTTTGGGGGCAAGAATTTTCAGTTCTCCATGCCGTCGAGCCTCCTATCCAGTGGATACCGCGGGTAAAGCGGCCGGGGCGTGAAGCTGACCACTCACCTCCAACTAGTGCCGAGGTCAAGAAAACGTTGGTATATACATCCACTTCCCACACGCCTTCATGGCGTAGTGCTTAATTAGTTAAGCACAGAGACAGCTTTACCATGTACCTATGGCCCCAGTAAGACAGATGTCGCGCGTGAACTGATATAAAGCGACATCATTCACGTCTCTCGCTGTTCAAACTGATCAAGTTCCGCAAACGATATCGCCCATAGCTTCTGTTTGGGAGGTGACCGGTTCGAACCTGAATTGTGACATATATCCTGACTTGAGGGATTTTCCGTGGATTTTCTCAGTTCCACTATGAAAATGCTGCGATATTGCCTCAAATTCGACCACGATCGATCTGTTACAAATACGTTATGTCCTTCCGTTCGACGCTGTAAGTTCTGAGACGCCGGCTGCGCCGTAAAGTAGGGCCCGTGTACCGACCCGTCTGGTGTAAGGGTAACCAGGGAGCTGCCGGGGTAGAGATTCGACAGGGACACCGCTGTCCCGGCTGAAGTGTTTAGTTATTTTCTTCAGTTCCTCCGTCAATACACTGAGTTAATTCTACAATTCGGTCCTGACTGCCACTTCCTCATCCCCTCCAATACATTATTCATGAAATGTGCTGCCATATCCCAATATAAGGCAGTTCAACTGATGTAGGCGTCGGGTCACGAGGTTTGCTGTTGGTGGCGAATCTGCGGGCAAACTGGGAAGAATGGGACAGGAATGTCCGCCTAAAGGACCTGAACGAGCTTGCGGAATCTCAGTAGGAGTTGTCAAGGAAGTTGTCAGGGACTGGACAAACAGATACAGTAATAACCAGGGCCTGGATTTTGATGACATGTCATTTTTTTCTTTGTAGCCTATGCGATGCTCTTAAATATATAAATCTCGGATATGAGCTGCTGGTTAGAGAAATGTAAATTTTATAGGTAATTTTTTGTCATTTTTGGCCATTTTAGGGAATTTTTCTTCATATGTTTTCTGAAATGTGAATAACATGGAAGCCAAGTGTTCTTTCTTTTCTCTTTTCTGGATTTTTTCGGTCAATTTATAGGTCATTCTTTTAACATTTTCAGGTCATCAAAACCCGGGCCCTGGTAATAATACTAAAAATCGTTAGTAGACAAAGGAACTCATACAATGACCTTCTGCCAGAAGAACCAAGGAACTGTTAAAATTAAACAGAAACCAGTTACGGTGGGTGACAGGACTACTTACATGATTTTTTATTGCTAGTGAGGTGGGACTAGATCCCTTGTACTGCGGCCACTTCTGGCCTATTGTACCAGCCCCAGATGATAAGTGAGGGTGATTGTGGAGCAATTGGTGGAATGAAGATTGACAAGGGAAACCGAAGTACCCGAAGAAAACCTGCCCCATTGCCACTTTGTCCACCACAAATCCCACCTGACCAGACCCGGGTTCGAACCCGGGCCGCTGAGGTGGGAAACCAGCGACTAACCGCTGTAGCTATGGCGCGTCCTACTTACAGGATACTGTCACCAAATAGGACACCTTTTTTCAAAATGGGATTGACAGACAGGTGCCCGGTAAAAGCGTGAGGTCATAACTTATTTAAAGTTTCATCACCTGGGCTACTGTTTCTCGGAACCAGACGACTATGACGCCCCGTAAGCAGGATTTTGCGCTTCATTCGACTCCCGAAGGGTTAAAATAGAGGATTAAGCACAGTAGATCACTAAAAGTCGCGGTGCAAGGGCCAGCAGTTAGGCCCGCCCCTTACATGTTTATGTGTGTATGTATGTATGACGGTGTGTAGCGTAACAGCGTCGTTAAACAAACCGAAAAAAAAGAACCACGTGTCACCTGCAATTGCGGCTAGCAGAAACGGGCTACTTCTCGAATCTGACACGAGATGGCAGGCGATATGCAGCACTGCGCATACCCAGGTGCGCTGGCCACTGTTGCAGGCGGCTTCTGAAAAACTTCCTCTAATGAAAATAAGCGATTATTCGCGTGAACGTGACGACAAGCGCAGAATGAAGCCAAGTAGACCGGAAGTAAAAGACTCTTGTGTTGGATTTATGTTTATGAATAATGTATGCGCCATTGCATTGTTAGCGCTCGTCTCTCGCGCCATGGATCGCATTTGTTAATTAAGTTATGAAATTCGTGTTGCCTAGCAACGCGATATTGACGCGCATCATCAGAAGGCGATTTAGTTTAGTGATTTCCGGCTTTATACTCACAGCTACCGTCTGGCTTTGTTCATAACTTATCTGCCATGGGTACTGTAACATCGACCCCGAGACTTCAACACTGCCAATATAAAATCCTGTCACTGGACGAGATTCTGAACAAGACGGATGGAATTGGCTAAGGATCATGTCCACTGGCTTGCTTTGCTATTGCAGCGTGCATATCCGTTGCCATGCAATGATCGTGAGAGAGACGGGTATATCAGAGTCGTTTACAAGCAACGGCTCTTTAAACACGTTCTCATTTCTAGGCAATAAAACCTCAGTAATGTAACAGTTGGATTATAACAATGGCATCGAGTTGTTTTATGTGTGGTCAGTGCCGAGATGTTATAATTAGGGCACCATTGGAAATTTTCCAAGGCACACACATGGCTTTCACACTTCCTTACGTATGTGATTATATAACAAAATTGTGCAGGCAACAAGCGGAAGTCATACAAAATCATGATAACGGAAATGTTCGCATTATTGTACAAGGAGAAGCCGCACATGGAAAGTATAAGAGGCTTAAACATAGCGGCGGTCAAGCATACGACCGTTCAAGTGACTAGATTGCCGTTGTAGCGGGAGCTATTAGAAATATGTCATAATCTGCTGTACTGAGCCTGGACTGACAGAGGCCCTGTATATATTTATATACATCTATTAATATGTTTAACATGTAAAATGTAAATATCCTTTACATTATGACAAATGACTTACTACTACAGACAATGACTGACAAAAGACAGACCCGTCCTCTAGTCAGAGAGGGAGCCTCACAATAACAAGACCAAAACTGTCAAACAGTAATAAATATCTGGTCATAAGCCCCAGATTGGGCTCGACATTAAGACTGACTAACTGACTCACTAACTGACGGTCAGTCGCAATGTGACTATGACTTTGACTTTTGAGAGTTCAGTATCCCGCCGTGTGGAGGAGTGTTCGAATACCTCCACCGTAGCCATGCGAGTCGTAGGCGGCGACGAAAAGGGATCCTAGTGCCTTGGGAGTATAACAGGACCACCCTGTCCCTGGAGGATATAAATACGAGGACCTGGCCCTACAGGTTGGGGGAGTCTTGAATCTGAGACAGTAAAATGTGGCCATGAGTCCCGCGGGACTCGGACCTAAGAATGACTGCGCTGGCGAGGCCCAGCAACAATCGTAAACGACAGTCCCATCCTCTCGCGAGAGAGGATATTACATAAAGACTATAACCGCAACTGTTCAGTTGAAATAAAATACTGGTCGTGAGTCTCAAGGGGCTTGTCGCCAAGACAAACTGATTGGCGGTAAATCACCAGTCATAAAGTAATTCTGACTCTGTCTCTGAGAGTTCAGTTGTGGGCTATTCGCCGAACAGTAACGACGTAAACACAGAAGCTGAAGTTTCTTAATTTTTAACATCCGTTACCAGGAAACGACTAGTGAAAGGAAACTGAGAATACTTAGCTTTTTCTCTAGTGATTTGCAAAGTGCGTGGAATAGCGATGGCGTTATAATTGCTTGTAGCTACGTGTGGTGTGTATAAATGGTCAGTAAATTGAATCACCATTCCAGACCCCGTCTATAGTCACACATACACGTGACAGTATTAACGGTGTTGCGCTTGCAGACTGTACTGTTTGAGAGATGGCTCAATTTCGCTCTGTTTTGTATCAACATGAAGAAGTACTTACTTATTTACTCATGGAGCTAAGCCCTTCTGGAGGAGCCGCCAATTCTGCATTTACTCAAGAATTTCCCAGCATTTTATGGAACCCGAAGGCTCATTACCATGTTCACAAGAGCCCTCCACTGGTCCCTATCCTGAGCCATATCAATCTAATCAATATCATCTCATCCTGTCTCTAAGATCCATTTTAATATTGTTCACCAAACTATGCCTTGGTCTTCCCAGTGGTCTCTTTCCTTCTAGCTTTCCCACCAATATCCTATACGCATTCCTCGTCTCCCTCATTCGTGCTACATGCCCTGTCCACCTCATCCTCCTTAACTTGATCGTTCTAATTATACTTGGAGAAGAGTACAAGTTATGAAGCTCCTCATTATGCAATTTTCTCCAACTTCCTGTCACTTCATCTCTCTTCGGTCCAAATATTCTCCTCAGCACCCTGTTCTCAAACACCCTCAGTCTGTGTTCCTCCCTTAATGTTAGAGACCAAGTTTCACACCCATACAGAACCACAGGCAAATTATAGTTTTGTATATTCTAATTTTTATGTTCTTGGACGGCAGACGAGAAGACCAGAGGTTCTGGACCGAATGGTAGCAAGCGTTACCTGATTCAATCGCCTCTTAATTTCCTCCTGAATCAGGTTTCGATCTGTTATCGTCGTTCCCAAATATCTGAACTGTGCCACATTTTCAAAACATCTGTTACCTATCTTTATGTCACGATTTTGCCCTGCATTTTGGTGACGAGACAGCAACACATACTTAGTTTTCTCTGTGTTTACTTCTAGAAGAAGTATAAGTTTTATTGCGTAGTTGGTCCTAAGGGCTTAGCTCCAGTCAGATTTTCCTGTTACTAAACAGGAATTTCTGTTAACGAAATGTCCAAAGTAATATCTTCGATAACAAGATGAAATTACCTTGATGGGATTTGAAGTTAATTATAAATGATATCTGACGTCATCCCTAGTCTAATCTCCGACAGCGAGATAATGCGTCGCCCCTAGGCTCGCTCGCGTGGCCACTAATCCTACATTAGAAACAACTCATCGATCATAATCTTTGTCACGTTTATACTTGTCACAGAATTTCGTTCTATTTTTGGAATGTCATACAAATATCTGTACCATTAATCACGTCACTTATTAAGGGGCAAGTATTGCAGATTTGACAACACCGCAAATGGTTGCTTCCCAGCCTGAAGAGCAGAAGCCGCGGCATAAAGACCGTCGCTTTACTTGGTGCACGCCACTTGCATGACCGAGGTCCTCATTATCGAATTATGGCACTAAGACTATTGCATCTTCTAAGCTAACATTACTCGACAAGACTTTCAGGTGAGTTGGTTAAAGTTTTGTGCTAAAACAACTAAATTGACTTTTGCAATCGATTAAATTTGATCATATCAAAGCCCCCGAAATTCAGTTAACTAATATTTATTAGAATCAGTTCGTAAATCACAGGAAACACATCGTGTCTGTTACAAAGCCCAACCGGTTAATGTTGTTTGGAGAATCAGTCGCTGTTTATTGTGAGAACCGTACGGAACACACAGAAACCCTCTGTGGGCAGAATGCAGTATATATAAGAATTCAGTCCGTACCTCACAGGAAACACACTACGTCTCGCTACAAAGCCCAACCGGTTAATACTGTTTAGGGAAATAGTCGCTGTTTGTTGTGAGAATGATTTTTTAATGTCTCAGCGAGTGGTAAACAATGTGCTTATAAAGTGTTAATGAGCCGGTCATGGTAGCCGAGCGGTCTAAGGCATGTACTGTTTTCGCTCGCTTGGAAACCGGGATCGTGGGTTCGAATCCCACTCAGGGCATGGATGTTTACTTTGTGTGTGTGCGTTTTTCTGTGTTTGTGTACAGGTAGAGGCCTTGCGACGAGCTGATCACCCGCCCAAAGAGTCCTACCGAATATGTAAGATCTAGAAAAACCGAAGTGAACGGAGAAGTTCATGGAGGTAGGCCTAGGTCCACTGGGGCTGTAGTGCAAGGGAAAAAGAAGTGTTAATGGTGAATCAAATGAAAGTGGAACTAACATATTATGAAAAAATTTTCGTCACATTTCTGGACAAACTGAGGGAACTTATGAACAATCTTAGTGAAATACCAAACATCTCAAATGTGTCAGTAATATGGTAACGGTCTTTTGAGATGTCAGTTTGTGTGGGTTGTGATAAATACGCGTCATATTTTCGCAGGAACGTGTTTCTTCATCCGTATTCAGTGTTGAAGGGATAAACTTGAAGCTGGGGATAGAAGGTCACTCGGAAACATACTAAATGACATGCAGCCGAAGTACAGGATACTCCATCGAAATTACAGCGAGAAGAGCGTCCATCCGCGCCGATATTCTCTTTCCGAACACAAAACAGGGGTGCCAAAATCGGAACCGTGGTATTAGATAAGATTTATGTTCCAGATTATACACGTTACGAAAAAGAATTGAGGGTTTTAACCATTCATAGAAATTACGTGCAAATTCAGTCCCGACCTCACAGAGAACACTGCGCCTTCTTTACGAATAGAGTTTGTTTAACGCTATAATGACTGTTTATTATTTTGAGAGACAAATTAGTGCACTGTGCGGGCAGCACCTTCAGCTTGTGGGCCTTAACATAACATAACCACTGGGCTTTAAAAGATTAAATACAATTTTTGTTCCTTTTGTTTGATCTGATGAATGTGCCACACCTTCGAAGGCCAGAGAGTGCTCGTCGCTGATAAAAAAAAATTTCTTCAAGACACAAAAGGTGCGCACGGGCTTAAGCGAGATCCAAAATCGAGACATTTGACCTTCGTGCATCTGAAGTTGATTATTTTTTATTATCTGAACAACATGGAAATTATACACAGAGATATTAGGTTTTCGGACTTTATCCATCGTCCTGGTTTTAAGATAACTAAAACAAAACACGACGTTTCGGAAACTGAATCTGTTTCCTTCCTCAGGTGAGGGAAAACACCTATTCTGTTGGATCCCTTAGAAAGAGCTAGCCTCAATCACTGGACCAGTGATTGAGGCTAGCTCCCTCACCTGAGGACGGAAACAGATCCAGTTTCCGAAACGTGGTTTTCTTAGTTATCTTGAAACCATGACGATGGATAAAGTCCGAAATCCAAATATCTCTGTGTGTTATACACCATCGTAGAAACCTATAGTAACTGCATGGAAATTATGGTTCTCACTAAATGAAAAGTTTGTTACGAAGACAATAAGAGTTAAGTAGGAGTTAAACAGAAATCGAGCTCGTATCGGAAAGTATTCAGGTGTCAGTGTAGCTGAAGTGACTCAGCACAGGGTGACCAAAAACTTAGTTGCTGCAGTCCTTACCTTGCTGGCCGCGTGTTGGCTTCGTGACCTCGCCGGCTCAGGACACAGCTGCTCGCGGCCGTCAGAAGTTCGAGTAGCCTCCCTAGCCAGACGACGCCTGTTTCGTAAGAACGTCGCGGCGACTGACCCGACATCGGCGATGCGCCGACTAGTCATTCTTCGGGCATGCGCCGTAACACGCGACAAGTGTATCAAACACTCGAAAGTCCGCTCTGTTGGTCTGGTGGCTGCAGGACCCCACCATTTAATTCTGGGGTGAGGGAGGGGCTTCTAACCGTTTCCCCTGCCATTATTTGTATTGTCGCCGCAATGAAATAGGCAACTGTCTCCAAACTTTATACCTTCTTGTATATAGTAGGCATGTGGTACACAAAGTTAAAATTGTTCACAGCGAACTTTATGAAGTATAACCCTTCTTGATAAGATGATGGTCGCTCAGCTAATCAGGAATGTCTCCCACTTTTGTGGACTAAAATATTTTATTACAATGTTAACAAGAGCATGCAATTTACCTTATTGGCCATCTGAATCTTTTCCACGCCCTCACACCCTTCTCTTTAAAACCTCTTTTAATAATAACCTGCTGTATATATGCGTAGGTACCACCAAGCAAGTTATCTCAAGCTGTAAAAGGTGAAGCTATCCCTACGATCAGCTGGAACAGTCGGTTGTTGAGCAACGGCTAGGTAAACGTTTGTTCTCACAGCAAAGGAGGGATTGTTTTCGTGACAACGGAGAAATGAATAATTCGAGTCGGCGTCCTCCATTCTAAATAATGCGAAGTTTTACAGGGAAAGTTGAAGACTTTCCTGGATCGTAAGGAAAGGAAGGCTTGTATTGAGGTAGGGTGGGGGCGCGTGGAGGAAAGCCACGCGGATCTCTGTTTATTGCCAATTTCCCGCTTAATAAGAGCAGAAGTCAGGATCCAGATTTATTGGCTGCAAAAATGTTGGGGTAATACTTGCAACAAAACAGAAACCTTTATTGGATTTCAGTTTCTCACAGAGGTATAGTCTGATAGAAGCATACCGACGTTTCTGAGGAATATATTGTCTTGATCTTCTCCGCTCTGCTTTTTTCGCCCTCTTGTTTATTTTTCGGTCGTGAAGATTGAGGCTGTATCTTTCACCGAAACGTTGATGAACCTCTACAAAACTCCACGGCATCATGTCTCAGAAGATAACACTCTTCAGATCTTACTGCTTCCCAAGCCACCGCCCGCCTTCTGGTTTTCATTGACGTCACATCAACTGTTTAGTTCCAGCATTACAGTGTAACTTTCAGGTTTTCTCCTTCCGTGTGTAGTTTTTCCAACTGATGAAAGTGAGCAGGCTGATAAGTATATCTGAGCCTGAGACAATTACATAGTAGTGAACTTCAGAGATTGTACTCTATACGAAACTTGATCCTAGTAAATAAAATACGGAAGGTGAAATTGGTGAGAAGAGACACAAATTAGTTTTCCGCCCCTACGTTAAAACTAGCTTATATACTCCCTCCAATTATCAGAAAGGTCAAATGAAGGATAATTAGATGCGAATGACATGTAGCAGGCATGGATACACGTGCGTAAAATATTTTAGTATGGAGACCTGAAGAAACTAAACCACCGTAAAGACCTTGACATAGATGGGAGAATTATAATAAAGTGGATCTTAAATAAATAGGAAGGAAGAGTATGGACTCGATTCATCTGGCTCAGGATGAGGACCAGTGGCAGACATAGTAATGAACAGCTTCTAAAAGGCTCTGGCAGTGGTGAATGAAATTCAGTATTAACGGGTTTTTGGACTTTGTTCATTTTACAGTGTTTAAAAAAACTATAGAACATAACTTTCGGGAATTTGATGTTTTTCCGTCCTCAGGGGGGTGGGGGAAGACTCCTACTCTGTTGGATCTCTTAGAAATAGAGGACAGAGTGCAAAATCCCAATAATTCTTGTAGTAATGAATATTTCGTTTCCGTAAAATTGTTGGAATTTCTTGGGTGGCTTCTCAAAAAGAAGTGTGCCTTGAGGTTAATGGGGGGGGGGTGTAGGACGGAACTAAACAAGTGCGTGACGTCACACTTCTGAAGGTCTCCGCTTTATGGAGGCTGTATTAATTAAAACCAAACATTGTCTAGTTTTCATGCTTTAAGTGGGCTGAATAATTTCCCGGAGTTGTTTTTCCAATCACAAAGAACTGGGGAGCGGGGAGGAGGTGCCTGGGTGGTGCAGTCCCGGAGGAGTGCCAACCTAAACACAAGAAATTACCCTCGGGTCAGGTCCATTCTAACGCGATCTGCTTACAGAACGTAGCAGGCAGCCTCAGCTCGAAGCAACAGCACTCCACGAGACTCTAAACTAAATAAAAGCCGTATACTGACTGGGGCACCGGGTGGGCGGTGGGCGGCCCAGGAATTTACGGCACATCTGTGCCCCACCCATCCGCGTTTCCGAAAGTAACGGGGAGTTCATACAGTTAGAACAGCCGAGCAGGGGATCTGACATGCAGCGAGGTTAAGGGAGGCTGGAGCTGTACTTCACGTCTTGGTGCTCTGTTACACATAGACAACTTTATCTGCAGTAAAAACTTACTCACTCCACAAGCAGCCAAAATGCCAAACACCTGCTGAAANTGGGAGGGGGGGGGGGGGGGGGGTACTGTTTGATGGAGGAAGGCAGGGGAGAAGCGAAGGAGCTCTGAGTTACTGTGACCCTCTGCTGAAGACGTCTAGCTGTCTTCTTGAGTAGAGTTAGGACGTTGTTCCTGTGTTCTCTGAACTGCAGGAGTTAATGTTGCCGGCTCATCAGAGCGCAGTGGCCCAATTATAGGCCGGCAAACAGCCGTGAGACCTGGGGAAGAGCTATGGACAGCTTTAGACCATCTGAGGCTCGAAGTAAGTGCTGCGGAGTGGGTTACGCGATGTACCTGGCTATTCTCATTTTAGCCTCCAGGCATTATCTTCAGCTTCCTTATTGTCCGCCCCTTTTCTTTCTCATTCGTCCCCTCTCCACTTCAAACTGTACTTCGTTCCCTTTGTATTCAATTTCGTCCACATTCTCCTTATCCCATGCCTCCCCTTTTTAACCGTTTACACTTTTTTTAAATTTCTTTGGCTGGGTGTGGGACTAAGTCCCTTGTACTGCGGCCACTTCTGGCCTATTGTACCAGCCCCAGATAATAGGTGAGGGTGACTGTGGAGAAATTGGTGGAATGACGATTGGCAGGGGAAACCGAAGTACTCGGAGAAAACCTACCCCAGCGCCACTTTGTCCACCACAAATCCCACTTGACCAGACCCGGGATCGAACCCGGGCCGCCGCGATGCGTAGCCAGCGACTAACCTCTTGAGCTATAGCACGGCCCCATTTTTAACATGTTTTCCTTATTTTGCTGTCTGTGAGTCTGTATAACCCGCCCATATTTTGTTAGGCAACGGCTAGGTAAACACGTTCCCGCGGCAACGAATACTAAAAATAATAGAATGGTTGTTGGATGGGTCGTCCTTCAGAATGTGCGCTTCTTCCCCCTCCTATTCTTGTTTTCCTGCTCCTTCCCTCCTCCTCTTCTCTTCTCCTCTCCACCTCTTGTTACATTTTATCGGTTCCTGCTTCTCTGCCTACAGACACTCTCGAACACACGGAACAGTGTATTCGCACTTACAGTGCGCATGGCCTCACTTTAGCACCTCACTTTGCTTGAAAACATTTCGCTTTCAAAAGCACAAGTATCTTTCCTGCGGTTAGAACATTGGACTCGCGGATTCGTAAATAGAAACTTGTTGTACTTACCAGCATTTCAGCGTAAAATTAATTACACCAACGCATTTCAAAATTAAAGAAACGACGCGTGGAATTCCTAGAGAAATTTTAACGTATGTAAACGTCTTAATGACTTCTTATTTTACTTTCGTATTTAATGAAATCTGGAAAACCGAAATTAAAGGCCGTGAGGATTCGTTGCGCTGCCCACGCGACACCCTCTACCCGCTAAAGTTGACACTAACTTCTCCGACAAGCGGCGGTCGCTCAGTCGGTATCGTTCACTTGCGGACTAAAGCCACTGAGTTAGTTCATTGTCTCTGTAATAGCGTAACGATTACAATGAAGGGATAGCCGGATACGCAACTTCCGGTAGCAAGTTGAACTGGAAAGGGGTAAGCAGAAAGCAAGGGAAGTCATTAGGCCGCGCCATAGCTCAAACAGTTAGTCGCTGGCTTCCCACCGAGGCGGCCCGGGTTCAGACCCGGGTCTGGTCAAGTGGGATTTGTGGTGGACAAAGTGGCGCTGGGGTAGGTTTTCTCCGAGTACTTCGGTTTCCCCTGCCAATCTTCATTCAACCAAATTCTCCATCATCATAATCACCCGGGGCAGGCTACAATAGGCCAATCAGTGGCCGCTGTGCCGAGTGGACTCAGCTGGACTCCACCCTTCCCACTAAGCGAATTGAGAACAAAAGCAAGGGAAGTCAGTAGCGAAAATTGTCATGTGACAAACGATGGGACTTCCTGTCGAATTCTGAGAAGCTGGGAGCAGTAGATTAGTGTATTAATCTTGTAAACGTGACGCGAAATAAACACGAATCGATCACGTGGTCTACATCTCTACTG
This sequence comes from Cryptotermes secundus, assembly GCF_002891405.2. Lineage (NCBI taxonomy): Eukaryota > Metazoa > Arthropoda > Insecta > Blattodea > Kalotermitidae > Cryptotermes > Cryptotermes secundus. The sequence continues at coordinate 718,080 of NW_019721002.1, read as the reverse complement.
GGAAGCTGAGAAACAGTCAGTGCTTACTCCATCTTCATTTCTGTAGGCATTCACCCCTATTGCACACTGAAAGGGTTTCTCTCACACAAAGTATTTTCTTTTTCTTTTAGTTTTTATTTCATCCTTTCCCTCCTCCCCCTCCCACCCTTGTCATTTTATCTATCCATCTCTTTTCTTCTCCGTAATGCGTCGTCTTTTCTGACTTTTATCTTACATTTTCTTTTGATGCTGCCAATTGTAGACACGCTTCTTCAGAGCCATCTATTTCTAGCTGCAGGAAACTCACTCTGCACGCCATCAGATTTCTATATTATTACTTTCGTTTCCCTGACGTCACTGTACAGTAGCAGTTCTATAACGAAGCCTATTTCTGACAGATCAGTGGCTGATTCCTGCGGCCGTCATGTCGGAGTGTGGACATGGACAGATCAGCTGTTAATTGAACAGATGACGCATCGATCACTGCCTCTGGTCCTTCCTCCTACCAGTCTTTTCGGCGTCTTAACTTCTCCGCCCACGTGCGGGCTTTTTCCTTTGCGAGTTGTAACGACGTCATAGCGTCGAGTGGTAAGATGAGTCATGAACCGGAAAAGGGTTGAAAGAAAGCAATCGTGACTTATTCGAGGTACCGTCTGAGAAATTTGCAGGAGTAATTGACGAAGAACAGAAAAATGTCGGTCAGGAAAACCGGTGTTTCGGTCGAGATTCGAACCTTGTATCTGACGAATACATTTTCAGAGCTTTACAGCTAGCCTAACATGTAGGGGAAGGGCCGCGCCATAGCTCGAGCGGTTAGTCGCTGGCTTCCCACCGCGGCGGCCCCGGTTCGATCCCTGGTCTGGTCAAGTGGGATTTGTGGTGGATAAAGTGGCGCTGGGGAAGGTTTTCTCCTAGTATTTCGGTTTCCCCTGCCAATCTTCATTCCACCAATTGCTCCACAATCACCCTCACCTATCATCTGGGGCTGGTACATTAGGCCAGAAGTGGCCGCAGTACAAGAGACTTAGTCCCACCCCACTAGCAATAAAATAAAAATATGTATGGGCCGTACTCGAGCAACGTAAGCCAATAGTCAGTGGCCCATACATAATTGTTCTTGTTTTAATCACTACAGAATAATATTCTGCGAAGAATACAAGCTATGAGGTCTTCATTACGTATTTTTAACATTTCCTCTTCCGGTTCGTGTTTTTTCAGTGGACAGTTTCATTTCAAACATTTTCGAACAGAATTAGAGACAAGTTTTCACAGCCATACACAACAAAGTACAGAACTATAAAGAGTATCGTCTCCTGGAATGTAACGCCATGAAGCCCTGTAGAAGTTTACCGACATTTCGGAGGAAAGTACTGCCTCCATCTTCAGGGTAGAATTTATGTTAAGCTGCAATGTTTCTTGCTTGACCTTGCGCGTCATTTGGTTCTTATTGGTTGCTTAGTGTGTCATCTACACTGAATAAGAAGACAGTGTGTTCCGAAGCTCACAGCCTACACAGAATCACAGCTTTTCTGTTCTCTGAACAGACCGGCCTTTACAAGGTAGAAACGCTTGCGGGAGTTGAATATTTGGAACTTTAAGTAGATGAGGATGGGACTAATTTGTATTCCTTTTTGAGTATTGATACAATTACAAAATAAAACAGGATGAGATGGGTTGAGCATGTAGCACGCATGGGAGAGACTAAAGAGGCATGCATACTGTCACTTATAACGGTGACTATAGACGAGTTCTGGATTGGATGATTGAATTTATTGCACCTCATACGTACATTAAAAACACTCGGAATTAGAGGCAATTCAGCGCTATTGGTGTTTTACAGAATTTAAATTTCACCGTTACAAACGCACTAGTATTCTCAGTTTTCACTAGTCGTATCCTGGCAACGGATTTCATAAGAGTCTCACTGTCATTTCAAATCGCATATGAAGTCTTCTTTTCATAGGTACTCAGTTCCGATACCGTCCTGGACGTCGGCTGTTCTGACAGGATTTTTATGGTTTTCCTCAGTCCCTCCAGACAAATGTCTGGACTTCTGTTAGGACCCGAGTTGCGTACTTGCAGACGCTTTGCAATTCTTGGCGAGCTGAATATCCTGCCTCTCGGCGCAGTGTCGCCTGGATGCTGACAGCAGCGTAATATGAACTACGGAAAACATAATCAAAACAGCCTCACTGCGCCGGCATTGTGTGTATTTGTCATGTGACGTATTCAAATTGTCTAAGTCTGACGGCTTCTGATTGATTAAGATATTTTAGACTCTGGGAACCTGTGAGAACCGAGTGAAACGTCACGTTCTGTGACGTGCTGTGAGGCGCAGTTGGCGGGCGCCATGTTGTTGCCTCTGTGATTGACACCTCGTGCCGGGCAGGTTCGGCAGGCTGTCTCCTTACCGACTCTCCTCTCTTAGCCTCCGTCTGACGTCTGAGACTCACCAACGCGGTGTGCAGATAGGTACAACTATTTCGGGGGAATCTGCTGCCTCCATGTTCAGGGTACAGAGTTCATTCTCTAGCTGAGAAAGATACGTAGTCGCATTTTCTCTAGCGTGATCGTATTTGTAAGTTAGGGTCTTGCGATGGACTGACACCCCCCCCCCGCCCGAATTGCCATGTTGGATTCGGAACGGATTACATTGTTCAGAAATGTTACACAGTTAACTGAAGCGACAGAAAGAGCGGGTGCACTTAGTAAGAGACAAAACGAGAGAAAATACGAAAGAAAGGCTCAATGGACAGACAGAGAGACAGATAGATAGACAGACAGACAGATATATAGATGAAGAGAGAAATGGACTGATAGATTGGAATGCTGATTAGATAGACTCAGACTGGCTGACAGATTTGTTTAGCGGTAGATGTCCATAGATCTACCCATAGTTAAAATATATATGTACTCGTACATAAGGCAAACTTAAGCATTATTCTATTCGCAACCGCTTTTTTTTTTTCCTGTGGCGCTACAGCCCCAATTTGGGCCTACGCCTACCTCCATGAAACTCTCCGTTTCACTTCGGTTTACTAGATCTTACACATACGGTAGGACTCCTTGGGCGAGTGATCAGCTCGTCGCAAGGCCTCTACATGTACACAAACACAGAAAAACGCACACAAACATCCATGCCCTTAGTGGGTTTCGAACTCACGATCCCTGCTTCCGAGCGAGCGAAGACAGTGCATGCCTTAGACCGCTCGGCTACCGTGACCGGCCTTCGCAACCGCTTACTGCAGCAAAACATATGCCAGCAGATGTAGACGGACTTACATGGCTGACGTCTTTCCTGATTACTGCATAGAAAGTAAGGCAGAATGAGGCCGCGCCATAGCTCAAGCGGTTAGTTGCTGGCTACCCACCGGGTCTGGTCAAGTGGGATTTGTGGTGGACAAAGTGACGCTGGAGCAGGTTTTCTCCGAGTACTTCGGTTTCCCCTGCCAATCTTCATTCCACCAATTGCTCCACAATCACCCTCACCTGTCATCTGGGGCTGGTACAATACGCCAGAAGTGGCCGCAGTACAAGGGACTCAGTCCCACCCCACTAGCAATAAAAAAAAGGTAGAATGGAAAAGAGATACAGAAATAGGTCTCAAAGGAAGAGAGAGCAAGTGAGGAAGAAGGGTGGAAGCGAGAGAGAGAGAGAGAGAGAGAGAACACATGGAGGGAAGGAGAGGGGGCTGTCACTTCAGAATGCCTGAATGTCAACTCTAAAATTTTATTTTGCTACTTTTTTCAGTGTGGATGGCTATCTCCACGACCCCACCTCTCAGTTCAAGAGCCGCTGTTGCCTGTTCTTCCGGATAAGGTAATCATCATCAGTAATCTGTCAGACGACAGGTCCACAGTCTCTTCCAAAACAATTCCTCCACTTAATGCGATCTGGAGCTTTCTCCTTCAAATGACAGTGTCCTCTTCTGTCCCCAAGGTCATCCAGCGTCTTCTTCCTCGTATTCTTGTCACTTCTCTCCGCCCCTCTGTCTTTCATCCGATAACTTCTTTTAGAAGGCACTTTCTGCTTAAAACATGACCAATCCAATTAGCCTTCCGTTTTCTTAATTCGTGTATATATTCCCCTGCTCACTGACTCTAATTAACACTTTCATTTCTCACATAATCGGTCCAACTGATCTTCTCCATCCTTCTCCAACACCACAATTCGAAACTTTCCAGATGTTTCTGATCTACTGCCCTAAGTGTCCATGTTTCAGCCCCATACAGAGCTATGCTCCAAATGTAGCATTTCACTAGTTTCTTCCTCAAATTTAAGTCCAATTTGCTGGTAAAAAGATTCTTCTTCTTGCTAAATGCAGCTTTTGCCATGGCAATCCTGGATTTAATTTCACAAGTACAC